>NW_014575197.1:0-22175 GCF_000527765.1 Bipolaris victoriae FI3 | reverse complement strand
ATAACTACTAATCTATATTAAATAGACTAATAAGTAATAATCTTATTAAGTAAAGTAACTAGTAAGAAAGTATAATTTAAGTTAACTATAATAAGAGTAAATAATAAAACCTTTCTATCCTTATATTCTTATTACTTCTAGTCTAGCATCTAGCTAAGCCTCTAATATCTCTAATATCTTTAGTATCTCTAGATATCCTAGCATCTTCTAAGGGTCTAGTATCTCTAGATATTCTATCTTAGTAAGATACTATATTACGTAATTAGCGCTCTATATTAATTATTACCTTCTAATAGAGATATCTATAGGCCTTCTACTATCTTATTACTTATTAAGAAGAGAATTCTTCTTATTACTTGTAACACTATTATCTAATCCTACGATAGTCTAGTTTAGTAGAAGGCCTTAATACTAGCTACTCTAGTAAACCTTACTAGATAGTATTATAAAGGGCGGTAGAGACTAGCTAGATATGTTAATATACTTAATAGCTATTACTTACTTATAATTATCTAGCTATATAATAACTACTTAGCCTATTTTATTAGAGCTAGTTATAACTTTTAATATTATAGTAATACTTATCGCGAATCTAGTCTTATTAAAGTTATAGATATTCTAGTCTAGCATACTATATATCTAGCGCGTCTCTTCTACTAGCTTAAACTACGCTGTAATTACGATAGGATCCTTAGAGAGAGCGTACTAGCTATTAAGCCTTTTACTCTACCTCGTCTAAAGCTCTAGCTAACTCTAGATAAAGCGCGATATCTAGTTCTTACTAGTAAGTACTAAAGGCAGATCTTAGCTATGCGTAGTATAAAGAGTATCTACTATACGTCGTATATTAATAATATAGAGTAAAAACCCTTATTAATTAAAGTCTAGGATCTACTATATAAGAGACTACTCTTTAATAGGTAATAGCTTTCACTTAGTAGATACTATCTCTAATTATAGCTAGACGCCGTAAAGATGCGTTTAAAGAGTTAATTCTAGTATATTATAAGCTTTTCTAAGGGCGCAGAGAGATTGTTTTTTATTATTATAATAGGAGGCAATAGTAAAGCTTATTCTACCTTTACGAGAAGTCTATATAGAGCGTTTTTATCGCGATATAGTGGTGGTAGTATAGAGCGTCGCGTTAAGTTTAGTGGGGTGCGCAGCTCACTGGTGGAGCACGTTAAGTATTACTTATTAGTAAGCTTTATAGTACTAAGGGTCTACTTACTAATAAGCGCTTATTATTAAGTAGTTACGTGATAACTATTTCTAAAGAGTATACGTTTTTTCTTATAGCTATTCCACTCTCTTATAGATTACTCGTTAAATAAACGTAACGGCGAAATGTCCTCTATATCTTAAGGCTGGTCGTAACATAGCCTAAGCGTAGAGGTATTATTCTAAGCTATACTTTTAAGAGTAGCGCTATAATATCTACGCTAATATTAAGTATATATATCTAGCTATTATAACAATAAGTAAGCTTATTATCTTACACTTACCTTTGAGTTTAGTGGGCGGCGCGAGTAGCTACGTGCTAGGCCGAATCCGGCCCACCCATTATAGGTTAGAGGGGGCCTACTAAAGGTGGGGCTAGAAGGTACATCTATTTCCTAGTAGTACTTATTAAAGGCAGAGATTGTTACTAAAGCTTATTTATATAGTATAGAAAGTTATGTGTATATAACGACCCTAACGGGGTGTATACTGTAATATTTACCTAGAAGTAACTTCTCTTTACACTTAATATCTAGCTATTAAGAACTAGCCTAATTGGGTAATATTCCTAAGGTGTTGATTATAGTATTGAAGTTCTTAGGTTCTAAAAGGTAGCCATCTGTTGTAACTATTGTGGCCGTACCTTCGCTTATTCTGGGCCAAGGCTGGGGCGTAAGCCCCAGCCCATAACACTAGCCTAGTATCGGGGTTATAAGCTTGGAACCATAAATATATAATTTCAATCCTAGTACTACTATATAATCTTACGTTAGAAATAGAGAGAGGAGTCCTAGAGCACATTCTTAACCTGGACCATTTCCATGATTGATTAAACCCCCAAGATAGTTGCTCGTTATCGTAGTATAACCTGTCACTCATCTATCTCTCGATATCTCTAAAAATACATACTAGGCCAACTGTTGTCACGTTCACAGCTAGCAAGCTAAGATTCTGTTGAGGAACTATCTAAAGGGCGTTCAATCTGTTGTAGATAGGGGCTCAACTGCCGTAAGCATAAATGAAATAATATGAAGATAACCTCCTAAACTGGATGCACTGCTACCTCCGTTCGCTCCACAGTGAATGTGCTTGATTTTAAAATAGCTTTCTGGCATGGAATTGTGCTATCCATTGAGCTCTGCTCGGCTGGAATGGGCTCAATCCGCACAAACGTTTGCCGATCTATGTCTTTACGCGCTTCGTTGTTCACCCGGTTGAGCTCTATTGTGACAGGGTCGCCTTTAGTAGATCTCTGATGAGCCGATGTGGCATTACTGGTCCCTTCGGCGTTGGCGATGCGGGTAGATAAGAGGTCGATTCTATTTAATTGTATATTAGTATCAGTTGCTTCTAGTGAGGGGGAGTAGAAAGTAGAATAGGGGCAGGTACTTACAGCATGATTATAGGGAAGTAATTTACGCACGTTGTTAGCAAGCGATCCAATTCGCCAGCTAAATTGGTAGCGCTCTGCGCCGTCGTGTGGAAGTGATACGTAATTGTTCGACCGATACCAATGATAGCTAATGAGGAGACTCGGACCTCAGTGCTGAGTATGAGTTGTTTGAACAAGTTGCTCCCTGAGGTGAGAAACCGAGTCTGGCGCTCGCCTCGGATAAAGATCCGGAGAAGGAAGAAAGCGCTAATGGTTTCAATAAGAGCCAAGGAGCCAAAATAGCCAATATGAAGCTCATTTATGAGGAGTTGTCTAGTAGTGCTGCTAGATTGAATATCGAGAATTCTGTTACTGAGGATAGCAATGCGGAAGGCGACGACAGATACTATAAGAAACCAGAAGAGTGAGAAGAAAACGATTCTGGATTTTCCTTGTAGGAATCGTCGGAGGATGTCGTAACTGTAAAAGCATAGTCCAGCTTCTTGAATCTGTAATATCGTTAGCTTCTGGCAGGCTTATCAACCTGGATTTGCCATGTATTTACCAACCAAAACATGTCTGCAAAAGCGGCTGCTAGCACTTTTGCACTTGTAGAAGCGTTAGAGTAGTATGCTATGTAACACAGGCCATTCGCAATAGCTGATGTGATAGAACACACAACGGGCACGGCCCACAGCGTGGAGAAGCCCGTTATTGGAACAATCAATATCGCAGCGACAACATTGAGTAAATCGAAAGTGCTTAAGATGGCCCAGCTAAGTTCGAAGTAAGGAAGAACGGAGTCTGAGGACGACATAGTAGCGATGGTTGATCAAAATGTGGAGGAAATTCGACAGAAAAGTGGGCTTTAGTACTGGAGAAGGGTTCATGCCATCCTAGACCAGGCTCACTGGCCCATGACTCAGTTCGCTAGCCTGACACCAACTAAATGGCTCGAACTTTGTTTGCGTCTAGAACTTATGCTACTCATGATGGCACTACAGACAGGCTAAAGCCATCTCATCTTTTGCCTGCGCCTCTCAAATATTCAAAGATGATACGATTCAGATATTGCGACGCAAATGCTAATAGTGTCCATAACAATTTGTAGAATAAGGGATGAATACGACGTCGAAAATTTAGGTCAAAAGTAAACCATCAGCATACATTTGCAATGAAACATTTAGGGATTATTCAGTAGTTCTAGAAGTGGTCGGCAACACAGTAGGGCTGGATAATACCATAAAGGATTTGCACTGGTTCGGTTGGAGCGCAAGAGCTGTCTCCAACGTTGCAGTAGTGATTAGTCTCGCCAACCCCTATCTCAAGTACTAAATCCATTGACTCATTTGTTTTGTCATATATACCCTTTTCCCGATGAATAAATGATATCGCGAACCTAGCGTATAGCTAAAATTGTATAGAGAAATGAAAATTAGTTCTTAAAAACGCACTGATCAGTAGTATTGTCTGTTCCTGGGGTAAGTGGAGCTCCTAATCTGCGGCAACAACGTGCTAGCGCTAAGACAGCCGCATCTAGAAAACAGGTTCCCTAAGCTCTAGAAAGACTCTTGTGCGAGCTGTTAACGACTAGATTTGACTTAGGCTATAAGTGTAGCTCAGCTCCGGTAAAGCCTTGCGCCTATGTTTGGCCTAGTAAGTAGTTTTTGTCCGCTCGAGTCATTTAAACTCGAGCTTCGACCTATGGAAGCAGCGGAGCTGCACCTCCTGTCCCCCGCACCCCTGCTCTAATTATCTCCTAAATCCTAGTCATTGTCTAAGTCCCCGCAACCTGGATGCAGGGAGAAGCGAAGGGAGAGCGGAGAGCAAGTACGCTTATGAGGAAAGGCATTAAAGAGACAGCCAGCTAGAATAGGAGCCGTGCATTGGTGCTATTAACGTCTAATAAAATTACTAGTATGTGGGCTGCAAGTCGCTCCAGGGCCTCAGTACCCCGCGAAGCCTACATAAATTCTAGGCTGTCATCACGTCGCATTTGCTCAGAGATATGATCTGGCGGAGGTCCATGCAGTGCACAAAGTGTCAAATCTAGGACTCTGCGCATCCTATCTGCCAGCCCATGCTGCAATTGCGACGAGCATCGTTGTGAGCACAGCCGTTGCGAGGAGAATAATTGCGTCTGTCCGCAAGAGACAGCCGCAAAAGAAGGCGCTGCATGATGGCAAGGTAGCTGTTAAGGGGTGAAAGGGCATTGTCAATCCGCAGCAACGCAGGCCATTTTAGATCGGACAACTTTGGCTCCCCTGTTTTAGCGAGCATCGCCTGACATTGTGTCGGCACGACTTAGATGGTTTAGTTTGCGGTCGGGCCAAACGCACACCATCTACGCTAAAAGCGTAAGATAGTACTCAAGCACGTAATCTAATCGGGGTCTTACAGCTACCGACTACAGCACACTCTGTGGGTACGTAATCCTTTCACTTCAGCTTCGAAATGAGCTAATGGGCTGACCGCCCGCTCTGCCTAGCGAGCGATAGGGCACACAGCCCCCGCGGCTAATTTCAGCCATAACAGCTTTGTCCAGGGCCACAAGATCGCTAACGAGCTCCACTAGTAAGCCGCGCACCCTACTAAACCTGACGCGTGTAAGGGGCTACGCTCCGGGGAGCAATCACGAGGTATACGGAGGTACCTTTCAAAAGTCAAGGCCCCCCCCCTTTCAGAAAGCTAAAAGCCATTATGCCCAATTAGGTTATTCGCCTGAGCACGTGAGCAGGCCTTATGGTGCAAAGCTCGGTATCATTGCTTGACTGTAATTAACTAGTTGAAATTTTATAAAATATCCTCCCATTCAGAATTAGTAGATAGAGTAGTTAGTAGAAGGAGTAGCACAGAATCGACCAGCGTCTCCCCTGCATCACGCACGGATCAACCCACCAACATCAACACGCGATAACTCCGCCACCATAACTGATATCGAAAAGGTAATTATAGCAATCGATTCGCAAGGTCTGAAAGTTCCTTTATCGCATCGCGCAGTTACAAAAAATCTTAGTGTTGCGCCGTTAACGTTAACGCGCCGACATCACCAACAAACCCACTCTCGTGCTGCTGTTGCAGAACAACGACAATTAATCAGCCCACAATATAAAGTGGAGCTTGTCAGGTATATACAAAGACTATTAGAGCGTGCTTTACTACCTACGAGAGCTATAATAAAAAATATATTACTACTATTACAAAATAGGAGCCTTCTAATGGCTAGGTAACTAGATTTCTAAAGCGGAACAGAGAGAGTATCACCGTCAAGACCTCCACTAGCATCGATCAAGACCATCATAAAGCGAATAATATCGAAAAATACTATAACTCCTTCTATCTTCTCTACGATAAACTTAATTAATATAACGGTATGCTGCATAATATCTATAATATGGATGAGAAGGGGTTTCTCCTAAGAATAACTTTAAGAAGTAAAAGAGTATTTTTAACACAACTTTAGGATGCTAAGAAGGTTATAGCAGCCGTAAGAGATGTAAATAGAGAGTATATATTAGTTATAGGCTGTGTTTATGCTGATGGGAGCTAGGTAGATCCTATAGTGATCCTCGAGGGAAAAGCGGTCTTTATAATAGCTAGGTAAAGCACCTACAGCCCGACCAATACCGGATTTTTTTACTACTAGTAACTCTAGGTGGACTAACAACGATCTTAGATTATCTTAGCTTAAGCCGGTGTTTAACCGCCAAACTAAAGATAAAGTAAAGCGGAATTATTAATTGCTACTACTCGATAGTTATAGCAGCTATGTTACTTCTAGTTCTATGGACTACTGCCGCTCTCATCGAATACTACTCGCAGTGCTGCCTCTACACTCTTCTCACCGTCTCCAGCCACTTGACATGGGCATGTTCAAGCCTCTCTCCTCTGCGTATACTAAAGAACTTAATAAGATGCTTTAGTAAAGTTAAGCCCTGCTAGATGTGCAGAAAAGTAACTTTCTACGATGATTTTAGGCGGCGTAGACACATCCCTCCACATCCGATAAGATACTAAGCAGTTTTGCTACTACTAGCGTCTACCTGCGCAATGCCGACGTCGTACTTGAACGTCGTAAAATCTCAACACTACGACATAATGTAGATACAGAAACTAGAGAGCACGGTAATAGGGATACCTGGAGACAACTCTCTAATTTAGTTGATATTGCTACGTTAGGTTCTTTAAAAGTTAGGGTAAAACAGGTAAAAGAGGTCATTCATTCACTACAGGTAGATAATAAGCTTCTCTACTACGAAAACGATGAACTAAGCTCTGGAATTACTACTAAAAAACAGTTAAAGAAGCAGAATAAGATTCTACAACTATAGTAATATAAAGACTATTAGAGTCCTACGGTGGTTTAGAGTCTAAGTTTAGTTATAGAAGCTAGAGCTCAAGAACATCAAAGACATCACTAAGAAGAGTTTAAAAAACGCTAAAATCCGAGAGACGAGAGGCTAAAGCTGCTAATACTGCTCTATAAGAAAACTAGTAGAGAAGGCAAGAACTGCGCGGGAGTTAAGAAAAATAGCGAAAGAGAAAGAGCGTGAAGCGCGGGCTAAAGAACTTAAGATCGCGCGAACTAAGAAAGCTCGCGATCGCGCTACTACAATACTTATAAAAAACTTAGTATGAGTAAAATAGAGCTATCTAAAAAGCTCTATCAACTCAGATATTAAAAATATTAAAGCGTGGTGGTGTTGCGCGTCGCCGAAGTAGTAGTGCACCTACACCGCCGCCTGCGCAGTCTGCCATCAAAACTACCACGCGCGGCCGCATCATCAATCTCCCAAGCAAATATAATTAGATAGCTATCAAGTAAATAATTATCTAACTACTATACTAAAGAATATCGCGGTAATTAATCTTAGTATAGGGCTTAAAAGCTTCATGTTGTGATCGGGCGACGTTTTGGTGGGGTGTTGCATCGTCTGTACAGTTGCACGCACTGACCACCTACACTACTATGCAAAATCAGATAAATGACGTTAGAGATGACTTAAACGATTCTAATGTCGTTTCAAGATTAATACAGAGCCTCGAGGTCGTTTCGCAAAGGAGGCTCAGTAACTTCTCTGCGCATTCAGCCGTGAGAATATGCGTATTGCTATTGATTGTGACATCCAAACTGCCGGCTTGCGCTTGCGTGACGATGGACAGCTCAGGTGCTACTGTAAAGGGGTTGTCAAACCATTGTACTTTCGATATTCCGTCTGCAATGTGAATTTCCGGATTTGCGTCGATATTTTGATGTTTAATGTATGAGTCGAACATGGTCCCGGCTGGCCAATTTGTGCATTGCCCAACAATGTCATTGAAGCTCATTGAGTCTGATTCACCAATGGAAACGTACTGCTCTTGAATAGAGTGGAGAAGGTCAGCTACCGTTCTCGCTGCAGAGACATCCGCACGAACTGGGACGATGTTTATGCAGGGCCCAACTATCTCCGTAATGCCTAGAATATCGGAGTTTCGTCCAGCGACCAGTTGAGCGTAGACCACATCTTCTTCTCCGCTAACATGAGAGAGAACCAAAGCCCAGGCTGAGCTGACAAGAGACGCAATTGTTATTTCACCAGGTAGCTGAGGTAGGGGTAATGAACGCCTCAGCGTGATGTTGCGAGGACTGTCTACGTAGGTTGTAGGGGAAAGTTTTGGGACGATCTGGGTAAGGCGAGAGCCTTTGAGGAGATGCCTCCAATAGCAGGCAGACACGGGGGCTCTTTGGCGAGAGTATGCCAAATATGTTGAGAAGTCAGTGTCAAGGCTTAATGACTTGTTATCAAAAAGCGAAGTGAGCGTGTTCAGGATGACGGGGATACACCAGCCGTCATACTGGGCGTGGGATAGACGAATAAGAAGCCGAGCTGCCTTCGAGGCATTGCGAATGAAGATGAACGAAGTCGGTAACCCAAGCGGCGATAACTGACAGACATCTCGTAAAACTATGGCATTGGATTCTTCATCCATGGACCCATTGACCTCGAACGTTGAAAAAGGAGCATCAAAATCGCGAAGAACCATCTGTAAAAATTGACCTTCGTAGGACGTAAAATGCGTGCGGAGAATTTTGAAGTGCTGTGCAAGTGAACGACAACTATTTTCTAGACGTCTGACATCCAAAGAGGGGTTCAAATCCATATAGATGTAGTTGAAGGCATCACGAGAATTCCGTTTCCCGTGAGAAAGATAGTGTTCCTGAATAAAAGAGACAGGCCATATGTCCTCTACGCGATCCAAGGCTACGAAAGGTCGACATTGCGTTCCGCTGGAAACTACAACCTCGTATAGACTGGACGAGAGTAAAGAAAAATTGGCAGGGGGCTGGAAAGCAGTAGTAGGCGAATGCGAGGAAAGAGTGGCGAGATCGTGCAGTATTGAAGCCCGGAAGACCATCGCAACTGTCAATTGGATGCCTTGCTTGCGGGCTTCCGCCACCAGCTTCATGGCCCCGATCGAGTCGCCACCTAGGCGCAAGAAGTTATCGTCTAGCCCGATAGTATCCGCATTGATACCAAGTATTTGAGCCCATAGCTGCTGTAGCTTCTGCTCTATCACTGTTCTTGGCTGCCGCTTAGGTCCCTGGCTCTGCATACGCAGCTCAGCGAATTGCTGCGCTGAGAAGGACGCCCCTATCTCGCGCAGCCGCCGCCTGTCTGTCTTGCCTGACGTCGTTGTTGGAAGTTTTGCCAATTCAATGTACACCCCAGGCACCATATAGCTGAGTAGTCGCTCGCTAAGCTGTTCATCTACATTCGTAGGGAAAAAGACGCGGGACGCCAGCCCACCTTCGGTCAAGATGTTATCCTGCTGCACGAACACGGCCACCACTGCCTTGTCCTTCTCGTTTCCTGGCATAATCACCTCTGCTGCTACCTGCTCGGCTGTTGGCATACACTCGCGCACGTGGTGCTCAATCTCTCCTAGCTCTACCCGCTGCCCGTGTATCTTGACCTGCCCATCCTTACGGCCCACGTACACCAGGTCGCCATTTGCGTTGTAGCGTACCAGGTCGCCCGTCTTGTACAGTCGGCCTCGCCGCCCTATCTCTAGCAACCAAGCAGGGTCGCAGATGAATGCCGCCGCAGTCTTCTCCATATCATCGAGGTAGCTGCGCGCCAGGATCGGTCCCTCGATGAGCAGCTCGCCTACTGAGCCTAGAGTGGCCAGCCTACGGTGGTCATCAGGGTCTACCACCCAGCTGACTGACGCGATCGATTTCCCAATTACTGTAGATTGTGATGCATTTATATCAAAATATGCAGTGCTAAAAACACAACATTCCGTAGGCCCATAAACGTGTATCAGTCTAACATGACCTTCCCAAATGTCCCAGTCCGTAGGGCGGATGATTTCGCCACCCACTGCAAGTGTAGAGACAGAGGGAATCTCACGAAGGTCTAGGAGACGTGCAACAGTCGGTGTAAGAAAAACCCAGGTCACACTCATCTCGCTAATGGCCTCAGACAGACTATTACGCCGATCACGCTCTGAAGGGACACATATACATCCGCCGTGTATAAGTGTAGTCCAGATTTCGGCTATACAAGCGTCGAATGTGTAAGATGAGAACTGGAGGACTCGACTATCTTGCGTGAACCCAAGCGCTTCGCCGTGACCCAGACTACTCGTTGCGATGGCCTGATGCTCGACCACCACGCCCTTGGGCGTGCCTGTGCTGCCCGATGTGAAGATGACATAGGCACTGTTTCCTGGCTGTACATTCGGGTGCACTTTCCGCTCGCTGGCCTCGCTGAGCAGCTGATGGACCGATGCTTTACTGACTGTTACAACGACGCGACCTTCTCTGTTGCAAAGAGTCGTGTATTGCTCTGAAGCCAGCACTACCCTTGCCTTGGTCTGCCGAAAGATCTCCTCGTGCCGACTCGGTGGATGCTCTGGGTCAAGCGATGCAAACGCCCCGCCAGCCTTGAGCACAGCGAGCATTGCTACCACTGTCCACATTGACTTTTCGAAACAGAGGGGAACAATAACTTCTGGCCCAACTCCTAGATCAACCAGATGGCTAGCTAGCCTAGAGGACAAGGCATCAAGCTCGCCGTATGTAATCTCGCCGTATGTCGTCTCGCCATCCCACGCGCAGATGGCGGGTGCAGTAGGCCGTGCCCTTGCCTGCTCCATAAACAGGTCATGCACACACCGCTCTACCATTGCTGGAACTTTAGCGTTCCATTCCCATAGCTGCTGTTTATCCTCGGAGCTAAGTAGATTGATATCGGCAATTGTCGTGCCGACGTTAGCTTCTGCCATCTGTTTCATGACGAAGCTGAACTGGCCCATTATCTTCTCTAGCTGCCATCGCTCTATCGCTCTTGGGTCGAAACTAGCTGTGATGTGAACTCCTTCTGCCGCTAGTGTGCATTGCACCATTAACGCATACGTCGTAAAGTCCTGTATCTCTGAACGACTATGCCACGTCCCTAGCTCTTTGTTCATCTCCAGATGGCTATCAGCTGGCTGAACCACTACTAGCGACTGAAAGCTGCAAGCATGCTGTGCATCGACTCCCATCTTGGCGATCCGGTGCAGTCCCGTTTGCTCATATGGAATCATCTCGGTCGCGTGCCGCTGCACTGTATCAAGGAGAGCTTGCACAGTGAGTTCCTTCTGAAAACGCACACGCACCGGTACTGTCGCAATGGTAGGTCCCAGCATAGCCTCGATCCCAGGGACTGGTGTGTTTCGGCCCATTACTGTTGTCCCAAAGACAACATCATCTGAGTTGGTATAGTTCCCAATGACAATAGCCCACGCAGCACGGATCAGCGTCGACATAGTTATGTTGGATGCTGTCTTAGGGAGTGGCGCGCACTGGTACTCTAGCATTGCATTCGCAACAGGTTGCTGTGCTGATGACGATGTCGATAGTGGTGGAAACAGGGTCCCATTGAAGTCGGCAAGCGTGGCTTGCCAGTACTTCGTGATCGCCTCCTGATCTTGCTGGCCAAGATGCTGGATAAAGGCGTTGAACCCAGTAGGCTTTTCGACTGCAGTCTCTCGGTACGCCCTCCCAACCGCATTTAGGATGCGTGGCAAAGACCAGCCATCGTACAAAGTGTGGTGGATGGTCCACACAAACCAGCGCTTCTCGCCCCCGTGTTCCTTAACAATTGCATAGCGCGCTAGAGGGTCGCCCACCTGCATTGTTGTAGACTTATCCTTCGCAAGGTACGCTTGCAGATCATCAAACTCGGCCCACTGTATGCCTTCTGCAACGACAGCCTGCAATAGGCCCAGCATACTGTGCTGCACGATCCGGGTGCGCAGCACGGCTGATGATAGGACCACCTGCTCCCACGCTGCCCGGAAAGCGCCCTCATCTATGTCGCTATGCAGCTCTAGCACGCTCTGCATGATGTAGTCGCCTGCTCGCCTCGAAGTTAGTGACATTAGGCCCTCCTGTAGAGGTGAGCACGGGTAGATGTCTTCTACTAGGCCTCTGTCTAGGCCACAGCCAGCCGCAACTTCCTCCTGGGTTTGTGCTTTTTCGGCGTCTGAATTCAAGCTAAGAAGCGAGAAAGGCTCAATATACTGTGGTGTGGCTGGAGCTTCTCTGTGGGCTGAGGCCGCTAGATGGATGAGCTTGGGAGAATGGAAAATGCTCGCAACTGTCAATTGAATGCCTTGCTTGCGAGCTTCAGACACCAGCTTCATGGCCGCGATCGAGTCGCCGCCTAGGCGGAAGAAGCTGTCGTCTAGCCCGATGGTTTCCGTATCGATGCCGAGTACCTGAGCCCACAGCTGCTGCATCATCTTCTCTCCAGCTGACATCAGTTGCTGGGTCGACTCCCTGTGGCTATTCTGTACTTCTATTCGTTCTGTAAGCGCCTTCCGGTCTACCTTGCCATTCTGATTCATCGGCATTGCGTCTAGCACGGTGATAGTCTGAGGAACCATGTAAGCAGGCAGGTGGCCTTCAGCAATCTCCAGCAGCTCTTGTGGGATTTTCTGTAGGAAATTGTGCTGTAACGGCTTGCTGCCGAGACTATGCAATGGACGATCTGAGTGGTCAGTGGGGAATCGGAACATTATCCTACTCGCTTCCTTCTGCGGGTATCGATGGAAGATGACATCTAAACCACCACGCTGAGAGAATTGTCTGTTCCAACTGATCTCTACTTGGCAATTAGCTTCGCGGGCTAATTCAACCAAGTCTATAGGTGAAAGCGAGGCAAAGCACTGGGCTCTCTGATGTACTTCAGACAGCCAATCCCCGTGATCGAATGTCTCTGCTTCTGTTTCACCCAGCGCATCTATCAAGCACCGATCTACGATAGTCTTGCTGTAAGGAATGTTGCTCACAGCTATTGTGGCCGATGCAGGGAGACCCCGAAGCAGCTGCTGCAGAGACTGGCGCTCCAGCTGGCGCTCTACAAAATCGATCCATTCACCATCTCCAAGGCTGCGAATATTTTTTGTCTGCTTGTTTGTTTCCTTAATATGCACAACAGCTGCATAGCGGTAGCAACTCAGCTCATTTGTCGCCCTCATTTTCTTAGGTAGGATCTCTACATGCTCGATGAGGCCGGGAAAGTAATCAGGCAGGGAAGTGAAGAAACCTGGATCAACCAGCAGCTCACGCTCGACTCGCTCCATGTCAGTTACCATGCGTTGGATGTCAGCCCTTGTTGCCTTGCCACCGGCTATATGCAGTGATCGCGTTACCAAGAACTCTCGGTGCAACGCATAGGATCGAATGTCGCCAAAATAGATCGTGCGAACAGTGCCAATCTTGAGAAGTTGCTGCACGGTCTTGAAGAGGTACTCCACGCTCGGGAAGTATTGAACAACCGAGTTCACAATGACAAGGCTTGCGATGATAGGCATTTCAAGATGCCCAAGATCTGCTGCTGTAGCCTTATGCATCTGGACCTTGCCTGACAATATAGGCATAGATTTGAGGGATTCTGTGATGAAATTGATGGCTTTCTGGGACGGTTCCAGACCCACATAACTTTGCAGCCCATCACCCAAATTGAACAGGATCATGCCGGTTCCGGATCCAATCTCGAGTACGTGGTCGGGTCGATGGGTCTCGAGTATGGTACGTATAGTGTCATCCAGCCACTCGTTCATTTCCCCCTTGTCTATCTCGGTGCCATCAAACATTGACGTCCAGCTAATAAAGTCTCGACCAATGCTCTCAGGTTGAACAACACTAATTGGCGAATACAGTTCAGATTCGAATTTTGTTTTCCACGCGTCAATGTGGTTCGATTCGCCATTACTGTCATGCTGTGCATTGGCAATTGTAATGCTTTCGTTTGCTGTGACGAACGCAGCCAGTCGCGTCTCTTCGCCTTGCTGCTGGGCGACCACTACTGCTTCACTGACCGATTTGTGGTTATGAAGGACGTGCTCGATCTCGCTCAACTCGACACGATTTCCGCGAATCTTGACTTGTCCATCCATCCGACCGAAATACTCTAGCTCGCCATCGGTAGGTCGCCAGCGGACGTAATCGCCCGTTCGGTACGCTCTGACCGCCTGACCACCAATGATGACTGAGACAAAGCGATCAATATCACGACTGGGATCGGTATATCCACGCACTACACCATCGCCTGTGACCACGAGTTCACCGACAACCCCAAGAGGTACAATGGTCAGCTTCGAGTCCATAACGTAGGCACCAGAGTTGCTCAGCGCTCGGCCGATAGGCACGCCATTCAATGATCTCTCTTTGTTAGCGAGGAAGAGTGTACTCCAGGCAGAGTTCTCGGTTGGGCCATATGAGTTCACAAGCTTGCCCGTGAACACATTCTCTATGCTCTGAATGTGATGTGATTCAAGTACCTCACCTCCAACACACAGCATCTCGATACCAGTAAATATTGCAGGTAATTGTTTCGCATAACTGCCCATCAGAGTTGGTGTCATGAAGGCTGATTGTACATGATGTAGGCGAAAGGTCTGGAGTACAACCTCGGGATCCAGGACCGCCATTGGGTCAATACATACTATAGTGCCACCATTTAATAGGGGGGCGTAAATCTCCCATGTCGACGCGTCAAAGGCAAGATTGGCCATGTGAGCCATAACAGGTGGGTCCGGCAGATACTGAACTAGGTTATTATCTCTCACTAGTCGCACAATGCCGCGGTGTTCCACCATGACCCCCTTTGGCTGGCCTGTCGACCCTGAGGTGAACATGACATAAGCGAGACTGGTGGACGATGGCCCCTCAATAGCCGTCACAGATTGTTGAGGAATGAAGTCGTCCATCGCCTCTGTCAAGGCTTCCCTGATGCCAACAAACTCAACTTGGCTCAACTGTATGTTCGTATTTGGAATATCTGCTCCTGTAAGAAGAACAGTATGGCCGGGAAGGGACGAAAGGATGGCCTCTATCCTCTTTGTTGGCGTCTTGGAATCAAGTGGAAGATAGGCCAAGTTTGCTTTCAAAATGCCCAGGAACGCAATGATTGCCTCGCAGCTTCGATTCGCGAGCACGCCTACGAGGGTGTCCGGATCGAGCGCTCGCTTAGACAACCACCAAGCAAGAGTATCAGATGCTTCGTCTAATTGAGCGTACGTCATCTTTACCGTTGCATCTTGGACGGAAACCCTTGATGGGCAAATAGAAGCCTGCTGGCGGAACAGGTCTACAATACTAGAGTCACGAGGATAATCCGTCTCTTCAACCTGGATGAGCCCCATCTCGTCCAGCTTGCGGAAGTGAGCGTCACTTAGCAATGACAATGAAGCCACTACTGTCTCAGGCTCCTTAAGACATGTTTCCAAGACAACATGGAAGATCGATAGCATATTTTCAATAGTTTCCGGAGCATACAAGTCTGTAGAGAATTGCATATTACCCTGCAAGCCATCTGCCTGCTGGTAGAAATGGAATTCCATATCAAACCTTGAATTTGCTGGCATAGGCACGATCTCTGTCTCCAAGCCCTCGAGCTTCAGTTGTCCGAAATCCTGCTGAGAGTGTACAGCAAACACAATCTGGAAAAATGGGTGGCGAGACAGATCTCGATCATTCTTCAGCTTCGATACGATGCTCTCAAATGGAACATCTGCATTCGCATGCGACGCAACCACAACATTATGGACTTGGTCAACAAGGCTTTTAAAAGTTCCCTCGCCAACAGATGTTCGAAGACATTGTAGGTTGACAAAGAAGCCGATCATGTCCTTAACCTCCCACCTTTCCCGATTGGCGTTTGGCGTGCCGATGGTTGCATCACCTTGGCCGGTGAGGCGAAAATGTGCGGCTCGGAAGGCAGCGAGCAGAACTACAAAGTACGTCATGCCATGCAATTTGCAAAAACACTGTAGATTGTCATATAGAGAACCGCGAATCTGAATGGATTGTACGCCAGCCTGTCCTGATAAGGCGGCGGGCCGGGGCTTGTCACAAGGCAGTTCCGCAGGTCGGTTTCCCTGGAGCTGCCGAACCCAATAGTCAAGCTGTTTCTGATGATTTTCGACCTGAGCCTGCTCTCTCTGCCAGAGCGAGAAGTCACGGTACTGAATTAGCAGCGGCTGTACTTGAGCCAGCGGGTCCCGGCCCTGTGTCGCGGCGGAGTAGAAAGCAGCCAACTCGCGGGTTACCACATCCATGGACCAGCCATCCGAGATAATATGGTGCATGACAACAGATAGCACATGTTCATCTTCACCTATACGGTAGATAGCCACCCGCCAGCCAGGCTCTAACCGCAGGTCGAAAGGAGTCGCTTGGTCCCGTTGAAGAGCATCTGTAAGACGCTGCTTGTCGCCCGCCAGCATTTCGATAACGCTAATGTCTTTACTGCAAAATGGCTCGACGAATTGCAAACCAACACCATTGATAGTATCAAAAGTCGTTCGCAGCGTCTCATGGCGGCTCTCGACTGCAAGCAGGGCAGATTTGAGCGCTTCCAACTGCAATGAACCCTTCGTGCGCACCATTAATGGCATCGAGTACCAGTTCAATCCCGGGTACAACTCCTCTAAGAACCACAAACGTCCTTGGGCAAAGGATTGTAGAGCGGGCCCAGTGTGATGCACACGAGGGATTGTAGTGAGAGAATCTGTAACTGATGTGGTGGTGACGACAGTGGTAAGCTGACAGAGCTTGGGGTTGCGAAAGACATCTGCTACAGTCAATTGCATTCCTAACCTGCGGGCTTCAGCCACCAGCTTCATGGCCGAGATAGAGTCGCCGCCTAGGCGGAAGAAGCCGTCATCCAGCCCAATAGTATCCGTATCGATGCCGAGTACCTGAGCCCACAGCTGCTGCAGCACCTGCTCTATCGCTGTTGTTGGCTGCCTCTTAGGTCCCTGGCTCTGCGTGCGCATCTCGGCGAGTAATTCCTGCGTTGACAAGGACGCCCCCATTTCGCGTATCTTTTTACGGTCAATCTTTCTGGACCATGTTAATGGTAGCTGGGATACTCTAATGAACACTGACGGGACCATATATTGCGGAAGAAACTGATCCAACTTCTCTTGAACTTGCTGCACAACCTTCTGTGTCTTTGTCGTGTACTTTGTATTTTTATCGTCGTTCTCCTTCATCTCGTTATCCAGGTCATCATCAAAAACGACAAAACAAGCAAGCAGATCATCTTCGCAATCACGAGGTTTAATCAGCTCCGCTACAGCTTGTTTCACGCCGCACTTTGCCTGCCTGACTTGATGCTCTACCTCCCCTAGTTCGATCCGCTGGCCACGAAGTTTCACCTGGTTGTCTTTTCGTCCTATTAGCTCGACCGACCCGTCCTTTTTGTATCTCGCCAAATCTCCAGTTTTGTAGAGGCGTTTTGAGCGGTTATTCTGCCCGAAAGAAGCTCTCCATGCTGGTGCCTCTATGAAGGATGCGGCCGTCTTTTCTGGTTCATCAATGTACTCCCGGCCTAGTGCGGGACCCTCGATGAGAATTTCACCAACAGTTCCTATTGGAAGGAGTCGCTCATGATTATTCGGATCCACGATCCAGAATACGCCTGTATAAGCCCGGCCTATATCTTTATTCGAGGAGGCGCTAGTGATTGTTGTGGATGTGACAGCACCCGCTCCCTCACTGCTCCCGTACGATTGGCGCAGATGTACCCGCGCTTCCCACTGCTCAATCTGAGAGCGACTCATGGGATCTCCACCTACACATACTACCTCTAGCGATGGAACTGAATCGGGAGTTATAAGATCTAGCACTGTCGAAGTGATGCACACCCAGTTCACTCTCATCCTAGACATAGCCGAGCCTAGGTTTGTTCGTCGGTCCTCTTCTGACAAGATACAGATGCAGCCACCATGAATGAAGGTGTTCAGCATCTCTACCAAAGCTACAGCGAAGGAGTAGGAAGCGAATTGCAGCGTTCGAGTGTTTGCGTGAATTCCTAAGATATGGCCGTGACTAACCAAAGAAGAGCAGGCTGCTTGATGCTCAACTCTGCAACCTTTCGGTTCACCTGTGCTTCCTGATGTGAAAATGACATAGGCAGTATTTCCAGGCCCCACAGTGGTAGGAAGCGAAGCGTGAGAACTGGTTCGACAAACTGAATCGCGATTGACAATGACGAGAGTGCTGACCAAATTCTCGATAACCGGCGCACTCGCCTGAGATGACAGGGCTATCGAACCTGATACCTTCCCGCACATCAGTTTTAGGCGCTCCCGGGGCAAAGATGGATCGAGAAGCAAAAACGCCCCACCAGCTTTGAGTACAGCAAGCATTGCTACCACTGTCCACATTGACTTTTCAAAGCAGAGGGGCACAATAACTTCTGGCCCAACTCCCAGGTCAACTAGATGGCTAGCTAGTCGAGAGGATAACGTGTCTAACTCGCCGTACGTCATCTCGCCATCCCACGCACAGATTGCAGGCGCGGTAGGCCGTGCCTTTGCCTGTTCCGTAAACAAGTCGTGGATGCACCGTTCCGTTGTGGGAGGTATGTCGCGATTCCACTCGCACAATTGTTGTCTGTCCTTAGGTGAAATAGCATCGATACTAGTGAGCTTTGCATCTTGATCTGCGCTAGTCAATTGCGACATAGTGAAGCTGAGCTGTTGCAGCATCCTGTCCACACTCCATTGATCCAACACTCTTGGGTCGAAGCTGGCTGTGATCCTAATCCCTTCTGTGTCGTCAAGTAAGCACTGAATCACCAGCGCGAGTTTCATAAACTCCTGCAGCTTGGATTGACTGGGCCACTCCCAAGAAGTTTCTTTGCCTCCTGTTCCAGAAGCAGACTGTAATATGAGCAGAGTTTGAAAGTGACAGGCATGCTGGGCGTCCGCTGATACTTTGGCAATTTGCTCAAGTCCCGTCTGCTTGTGTAGAATCAACTGAGCTTCTTGTTGCTGCAAGTTGTGCAGAAAGCAAGATACAGTAGCATCATCTCGTATACAGACTCGTACCGGGGCCATAGTAATATTGGATCCAACCGCAGCCTTAACGCCATTGATGTCCGCCTTCCGTCCGGTTATGGCAGTACCGAATACAACATCGTCCGCGTTGGTATAGTAGCTAGCGACAATGGCCCAGGCACCATAGACGATAGTGGAAATTGTTACGTCGGATGGCTGTGTCACCAGTGGGAAGCATTGATACGTCGTTGTCGCTTCCGGGACTGGCTGCTGAACAGCTGGTGGCAAGGTAGGGAACGACATAGCCTGGCAACCAGCTAGAGCGCTTTTCCAGTAAACTGAAGCTGCTTCCCGATCCTCCTGCATCGTCTTCGTGATGCGTTCATCTCCATCTAGTGATGTACTCTCAAAACTATGCATATCGTTGATTCAAATTTCTTTTTTGTTCAGGATTGTTTGCTGTTGATCTTCAACCTCAAGGGCAGTTTCAGTTTTAAATACTGCCTAAACCCTGAACTGCCAAGCTACAACAATATCTGATTATGTGATACTTAGAACGCCCTCTTTTTTGAGCACACTACAAAGCCTGTAGCCGCTTCTATACAGAAATACCCCGAACCCACCTTCTGGACTATCCGCGGTGAGAGTAAGACCGATTCAGGCCGAAGAAGTTCCGCTACGCTTATGTTCGATATATTGACCCGACGATTAAAAGGGCCGTGTTTCGGTACCCCGTTATCAGATATTTCTATCTTGTGTAATCTCCGTCAGCCCAACAAGCTAGAAAACGAGCCAAAACACAAGCTCGAAAACTAGCTACACTAGCTAGAGAGAAGAGTAAAAAATGTCTATTCTCTGCAGGCGCGCCTTATGTCATATACAAAATCAGTATTTAACATCTAGCTAGCGATACTAAAGGGGGGCGAGCTTGGACAATAAACAGAGATTAAATAGAGCTCAAGCTGCGTCCCCTTCAGCACCGGCAGATTCCAGGTCTCTAAGAGGGAGGTGCAGAGAGTTAGAAATCGCCGGGTAGCTGCTAGGACCATGGGCCGAGTGGGTAGTGAGCACGCGGCCGTTCTAATTAGTTGCCGATAGAATCCGGGTGTGGGCCTGGGCACTTGTAGTTGCGTGCCCGGCCCGACAATGTCCAAATCATTACATAAACTCTATAATCTCTAGTAAAAGCTATAAGAGATTAATATGCAGCTATAACCGTAGCTTAAGTTGCTTCCTAGCTGCTGCCCCACAGTCAACAATTTAGTTCTTAGCGTGTGCTTACGACATGCATATATTCCCTACCTACATACTCCTCCCAGACTATCCGCGGTGCAAGTAAGACCAAGTCAGGCCAAAGAAACCCCACTATGCCTCTTGTCCGTCCTTCTAAGAGAATATCCATGCCCACTCCGTACTCCGCCTTCTCCTTTAACTAGCTAGAGCTTATTCATTTCCTGACGGTCGCTAAGCAGTATCACCAAGGTAGTGCCACATAGTACAGTCGAGTTTACACTATGGTAGTTGGGCATGGTATTTTATGCCATTGCTGTGTTCGTGAATGTAGAGTAAAGGAAATTATCAGAGAAGGTAACGAATAAGTACTCTACATTACAATATCTAGATTAAAATCTATGAAGTAACCTAACCAGAATTAAACTAGCTTCTTAGATGCTACTCTATATTAAATACTTTAGTACCTATATCTATAGTGATAATTCAGCGGATAGATTTATAATCCAATAAGATACTCAATAGCGCGTGCGTGATTTATTATTATAGGGTAGGTTATACCTGTCTTATCTAGGCTAGAAGAAAGGCAGGGAATAGCACGGATAATATAAGTAGACTATACACGCAAGACCTTCTTTATAGCTAAGTAATATAATAATCTTTAGCTTCTTAATAGTTTTCTATAAGGCCTCGCCTACAATAATTATATTACTTCCCTTACTTAAAGTATAAGGTGTTTCGCAGATAGGCATAATATATATGAGATAAGTAGATTGAGACAAATCCTTAGAGAGATATCTAAGAGTTCTTGTAGAACTATATATTCTATCTCTGTAGCTATTACGCCTTTAGCCTAATGTTATAAGTAATAAGAAGGATTCTCTCCTTAATAAATGATAAGATAGCTAAGAGCCTAAAGACGTCTACGTTAAAAGATAAAGAATTATTATAGAGCTAGAAGTTGAGTAATATACTATCTTACTAAGGCTTACTATCTGAAATAGTAATATATAAAAAGATAGTAGAGCTATCTTAACTAGGCTAGTAAATAGGTACCCCCTACTATAGAGTTTAGTAGGGGTTAGGTTATGGTCGCATAGACCTCAGGTATAGATTAGGTTAGGTTACTAAGACTTTAGGTAGAGTTTAAGGTTAGGTCGTATATGTTACACGGGGTTTAGGTCTATACTTCTCTTGCTTGGTTCTGTAACGGCGCAGGCAAGACTACTCGGATCAGTATCGGAGGTTGTGTCACTCAGAGGCATATGGGAGTGCGTGGGACATCAAACGAGCCTTGATTTAAATAGACACCTATAGGCCTTNTACGAAAGGATATTAAANATCTACCTAATAAGCTATTATAGAGGTTAGGTTTATATAGTCGTTTTTTCTACTAGGCCGAATCGTACCCTAGTTCGGATCCTGTTCGGATGTATGTAGGAACAGGTGCTAAGCCGTTATACTACCCCCCCCCCTCTCCTAACAGCTTGTCCTAAGCTATCTAGAGCTTTTACTATAAATTGTTTACTCCTTTTAGATTATGTTATTAGGCAGTAGTCTAGGCCTAAAATAGTGTAGAGGTACTATTAATCCGCGCACGTAATATTAATCCGTTTATTTNCCTATATAGTATATTAATAAGCTGCGCTACTCTCTGCCTATAATAATAATAAAATTCTCTCCTCTCTCTTTCTCTCTCTCTCTCTCTATATATATATATATTATACTACTTCGCTACCTAGCTAGCGCGTTGCTGGAGGCGTATTACCTTATCCATCTTCGTTTACTTCGTTATTTTACGCGCGGCCTAACCAATATGAGGCGCGAATCGGGGTGCGATTCGTGCCATATTAGGCTTAGCGTTAGGGTTTCTATCCGTATCTGGCTATTTTGTACCCCCCGATTCGCAGATTCCGACCCCCCCGATTCGCGCTCAAATAGGCTTAGCGTTAGGGCTAACTTAACCCCAAGTGCATCCCAGTATGGGCTGTATAGGGCTCCCAAGGTTGTCAAAGCATATAAG
>NW_014575198.1:0-22227 GCF_000527765.1 Bipolaris victoriae FI3 | reverse complement strand
CTTACGCTTGTTTGCCGCATCTAGAGCCTCTCGAAGAGCAGCTACTTCCTCTCTCATAAGCGTCATCTCATGTGCTATTTGCTGAGCTCCTTTACTTAACTGCGCAACCTTCTCGTCTAGAGAACTTGCAGAAGACCCAGGGCGGTTTCTTACTCTCTGTCGAATAAGAGTACTTTGAGCCTCGACTTNGCGCGCGTTGCGTGGTGTCTGCGCCTCCCAGGTAGCTGCCCGTTGCGGTGATTGTTTTGGTGTCTGCACCACCACATCAAGCTTTAATAGCACAGCCTGTGGGTTATGTGGGACTAGCCCAGCGCCTCTGAAACCAGCTTGGATATTCTCTTTCGTAATAGACTGCTCGAAAGCAGCCCTAAAGGCTGGTAGGAAGGTCTCCTTGCTGATATAGCTGTCAAACTAACTGGCGCGTGGATGGGGCCGGTTGAATGAGAACTTAGTATTTCGTTACACATTGTGCCAATGAAATTACTGTCTCTTTTAGAAATACAGTCTAGTAGTGCCTCTTGTCCCTATAAATCTGTCTTGCTACCTCGTACAGCATTTCCTAACCCAGAGTCTTAGGCAAAACATTTTGATTAGGCAAATTAGAAAGGATAGGAAATTACTTTGTATTTTGTATTTTAGTTGTGAACATCATTCATATTGAACCCAAATGGTCTAGATCTAACCTTAAGACGAGTACCTCAACGCTCTGTATTTTCAGCATTAGCTACACCCTGCATGGCTTCGTAATGGTGTCCGCCAATCCTTGTGCCATATTGCCCAATAGCAAGCTATCAATTGCTAGTCAGTATATAGCTGAAAATTCGATATGTAGCAAGGGTTTAAATATACCGAATGTCCATTCACACAACTACCCCTATGACCTGAATAGGTAGTGATCTCTCTTGACCCACTGTCCATTGCTTTATTAGTCGCCTCGAGTCCCTTGGGTATGACTCCCCATACCCATCGTTTCGCAAGAGCTTAAGGGACTTGTTCACTGTCTGTAACAAAGTGTTTGTATCGTGGGACTCTTGCTCGCATAGCCTCTCTACCTTTCTAGGCAAGTCCTCGGCATTCTCATGGTAAATGAACTCAACAATTACTTTCTCCTTCGAGAAATTAAGGTACTACCAGTCTCAGACCATTTGTTCTAGCGATCATCTGCCGTAGGAATGATGAAAGAGAGAAGTCATGAGTTCTAAACTAGGTTAGATCAAGCTTGATAGGTAAGTTTGTGATTGAGGTGAGATCTATTAGCGCTTACACAAGCAGTAGAAGCTATAGTTATACTCTTAGTCAGTATCTTAGATTAGGATTTTTGTGATACCGGCTCTTAGAGCAGCTTAGAAGAAGATCCTCCTTGAGCGGGAAGCGACTCTAAACAACGAGTTCTTTTTATCAACATCGTAAGTAGAGAAACAATGATATTTATCTCGTAGAAGCTTCAAGTACAATTGGTAATTTACTTCTAAATTAGCTGTGTGGCGATGGCGATTCGAGAAAATGATTGATGACTGGGCATTGTGCAGAATGAATAGGCGCTACAGATTGCAGGTCATAATACACGTACCAAAGTGCTTACGGAATCTCTATTTCTGTTGTCGCAGATGCTTTACCCACCACACATCACTCTATCCTTCCATTTGTGTAGCTCTGGTAACCCCTTCAACAGCCTGATGACCTAATCCTCCAACAGCGGCGCCGCATTCCGGACAACGCGCAAGTTGCATTGGCATTCCGCATTCGCCAATAGCAAACTAAATAGAGGGTCAGTTTACGCTGTACAGTTACTGGTTACGACACTTACAGGATGTCCATTTGCGCAATTGTACCAGTGACCTGAGTGTGTTGCGATACCTTCTCTACCACTTACCATCGCCTTCTTGATTTCGGCAAGTTCTTCGGCAGTTATATCCTCATACCACTCCTTTCCAAGAATCTCAATGTTTTCTTTGACGCAATTTTTCAGCTGTTCTGCATTTTGAAAGGGTTGCTCGCATAGTTTATAAGCTTGCTTTAGCAACTCTTTCGCCTTTTCTACATACTTATTTGCCTCCTTTCTGTCCTCTCCAGACAGCCCAGATGAACGATAGAGGTGCGCGTTCGTTGCGAAGTAGATTGAAGCCTCCGCTGCGAGTTTGGGAAGTTTCTCAACCACGCAATCATTCATCAGCGCGGCGCAAGCTTTCATGAAAGCTTGGGTAAGATTTTCTGGATCACCCCCCGGGAGTTTCATATTTTCAGTCGATGGACTTGATCTGAGCTTCTTTGTCATCTGGAACCTATCTTCCAGCACGATAGAGTCTGCCTTGATCTGAAGAATGCGGCCACCAAAAGTCACTCTCCGGTCTCGTTCGACGGGGGGGATATCGTCTTGGTGGATGCTAAGCGAACCGAGTGCATTGGTGAGAGATCCAGGATCTCCTACAATGCTGTTACTACTGGCGTGGACGATAGCTTCGTGAAGCTTATGAGCTGGTTGGTGGCGATCTGCAACGCTCCGGAGGAAATCTTCAATCTTTCTTTGTAGCTTCTTAGACTCATGGTATCGGGTTCGAATCTTTGACACCACATCCTCTGTAGAGTTCTTAATGTCGTTCCTCGACTTTTCAAGACCAGATTCAAGATCTTCAACCTCCTTTTTCAACTCTTGAAGTTCATTCTTGCCGTTAATCAGAAATCTTCTTGACATTTCATCCATCACCACTCTGTTGATGACTCGGTTGTATCGCTGAGTGATGTACTGCATGATTGGCCGCTGGCAGTCTGGGCACTGGGGTATCTTCGTTGCTAGAGAACTGCTGATATCCGCCAGGCCGGCGAAGTCTCCGAACATGTTAGCAGTGTAGACTTCGCTCATACCGACGAGACCATCCAGCGATTCCGCCGTGAAGAAATGCCCACATCCGAGAACGACAATCGGGGTCTCGTCGACATTGATTTCACTGTAAGTTTTCATTTCGAGAAGATCAACTCTGGCATCTGGCTTGGAGCCACAGGAGTGACAGTAGTCGGCGGGGCATTCTTCGCCACATATACCTGGACATTGATGGCCACAAGAAAGATACCTCGAGCAGCGCTGGTCACAGGGCAGTCTGTTACAAGGCGCAGAACACGGCCTAAAATGGAATAAAGGTCAGCATCGGTTCAATTGACTTGGAATGACGGACTCGAGCAGATGCTAGACTTACATGGTGCATCGCCCACGATGTTGGCATTCCCATGTGCATCTCTCAATGCATGGTGCACATGGCTCATGGCAGCGCAAGGTGCATTTAGAATGCCGGCAGCGGACTTCGCAGGGAGAGAAGCAAGGACCGCAGTCTTTTCCGTGGCAAGCCTTTTGACACAAATGGTTACATGTGCCAAATCGGCGTCCGCATGGTCTGGTGCATTTCTGGTGTGAGATAGAAACTTTGCCTTCAGTATCGTTACGGTTACAGCTACTACATGTTCCTGGACAAAGGTGGCCGCAGGGCAATGTTGTAGCGCAAGGGTTTGAGCAACGATAGTCTTCTGATGTCACGTCGACTGAGCAGGTCACTTTCACCGTGTGTTTGCAGGACGGGACAAGCTTCTGAACCAAAATGGAGCAGCGGAGTATACCGGGATTCTGTGCTTGAAAGCAGGATACGTTATCCTTGAAATGCCCGCAAGGAAGCGGGACATTGTTCAGTTTGATGTGACACTTTCCGCAATCCTCCCCGCACGTCGGCTTCTGACAGGCATGTCTGCATGGTTCATGCAGCCTTTGACAAGGCTGTGTACACAAAAACACGTTGTGCATACTTTCCGAATGACATTTGGACTGGCACATATGGCCACATTCAGGCAAGCGCCAGGGACATGCGAGGCGACATCCTCCTTCTGGGCTAACTTTGGGAAAGTCATGAGGTTCGTGAATTTTGATCTCGGTTTCGGGATGGCGTGGGCAGCTAAGCCCCAAACTTGTTCCCACAGCGTCAGCCATCCGAAGCATGTTGATAACTTTCTGCCACATTTCAATGTTTGAATATGTGTCGGAGTTACCAATTAGGTACATTCCGTGCTGAGCTCGACTAAGAAGAACGTTGATTCGATTTGTCGTCCTGAGAAATCCGACCCTCTTCTCATTGTTGCTTCGGACAAGAGAGACGATGATGACCTTGGCCTCTTCACCTTGGAAGTTGTCGACAGTCGCAATTCGTAAGAGATCACTGAGTGTCTTCTTTTCCAAAACGGTCTTACGGTGCGTTGAATATAGCTCCGCGGCTTCATGTTGAGGACTTGCGTCGCCTTCTGTAAATCCGTCCTTATCAAGTGCTTCCTGATCTCGGTCGCTAAGTACGATTTCAAAGTCATTTCTCATTGCCGAGCGAAGCTTCTGCAGCTGTCCAGTGTACGGTGTCAAGACAGCGATATCACTGCTTTTGTAGACACCCTGCCGAACGATGTGGCGGATCAGAGCATGCACCATTTCCACTTCCCAAATGTTTGAATGAGACTTATGGTGCATCTCGGAGTTTTGTCCCTCTTCGAAGTGGTCATGATCCAACCAGAACACATTTTTCTGCATTCCAACGACATCTGGAAGGTCGATGGTGGCATCGTGATCGATTAATCTGGGATAGATAGTTTCCCGTATTAATTTCGATATCTCGGGACGCATTCTTCGCTGCATGTTCAGCTGGGCTACTGGAATCCTAGGTCGCCCAGATTGCCCCACAGAAAGCCTTTCAAACTGACTCCGATCTAACTGGTACAGGCTGCCCTGATTGCTTTCGAGCGAAAGACCATAGTTGTTTATCTGCGGACGAAGTTGCTGATGGTCTCCAATTTGGATCAGATGTTCAACCTATGGATGTTTTCGTTAGCATGCTTGTGCTGGTATAGGGCTGTTTCTGGAGCAGTTCACCGTCGGGAGCAACGCAGATAGCATGTGCGGTTCCATGACTTCTCCAGCTTCCTCGCAGATCACAATCTTGCATCGCACATGCCGCAGAGTAGAAATTCGTTTCGCCAGACCCGTGATAGTGATTCCAATGACGTCCGCCGCTTGAAGGACTCGTCGGTCAACCTCGTCATGAATGTTTGCTAGTTGCCCATACGCAGAGTCAGTTATCTTCACGCTCTCGTAAAGATCATCAAGAGCATTATCATAGATCTCTTGACACCAGAAATGTATAAGCGTTTGCTTTTCTTGCTGTGACAAGGAATGAACGTTGACTGCCGCCTTCTGTAGAACGTGGTTGATCAAGGTGGCCGCCAGTCTGATCTCGACATCTTGTGTCGCTGCGCCATCACCGCTATTGGGAGGAAGCCAGGCATCAAAAAGAGGCTTACCAACACGCTCAAAGCCGTCTTCATCATATCGACTAAACTGCTTGTGAATCTGCGGGTGCCTGCGCATGAGGTGATACTGCAAATTCGACCAGTTGGCATGTTTGAAAACGCCATGAAGTCGCCTTAGATTTTTCTTGATTTGCTCGGACTCTTGTTCCAAATGCTCGTATGCTTTGTGAAGGAGGAACCCTTCGGATCTTGTCTTGCCTTCCATTTGAGAAATCTTCCGAAGGTTGTGTTCTTCCAGAATGGCGGAATGGCTCTGGCCTCCGATGCGAATAGTCTTCTTGATTCCATTTTCGATTAGATGCTCTAGAAACTGATCAAGCGCGTGGTTGGTATAGCACCTTGTCCATCTTTAGCCAAGGATGGAAGTATTGGAAATTCGACTTATACCACAATGATAGGCCCTAAGTCTACTCTTGATTTACAGTCCATTAGAATCTTCATCAATTCGACGCCGAGATACGACTTTCCAGTACCAGGGGGGCCTTGAATGAACGCAAATTCACGCGTCAAAGCTGATATCAAGGCCTCACTTTGGCCACGATCTAGTCCGGTGCGAGCTTCAATCATGTCAATCATAGCTGTGTCATCAGGAGAAGAGGTCGACCGCACGTAGATATCGCCATTTCTTACCTCGTCTTTCTTGAAAATAGACTTCAAATTGAAAGCAAATTCAGGACGACGAGTGTAAAGCGGGGCCGGTATGTCAAGAGTGTTTCCGCCTTTTCGGTCCTGCACATTCTCGATCTGGTCAGGAAGGATACAGTCCTTGAACGGCAGCCTGCTGTGCTTTTGCATTTCCTTCAAGTTCTCGAGGATTGGTACAAATGTGGCGGGAATGATACCGGGGAACTCTAGAAGAAGTCCACGAGTGTTTTTGCAGCTCAAAGAAATGGCCAAAGCTACCTGTGTCTGGTCAACGGCTACCAGCTTTAAAGTAATGGTGCACCGATAATCTTCCTTGGTAAGGCTCCGGTCGTGCTTCGTGTCTGTATCTCTTCTGCTGACAGTGAAGAACAAGTGCTGAACTTGACCATTGCGAACCGAGATAAATGAGAGAAGGATACCTTCGCCAAGTCTTTTTGAGTCTTGCCACCATTTTTGTCTCTCTTTCGCTGATTTTCTACGTAGCTGTGGAAGTTGTTTGAACGATATACTTGTTTCGAGACCATGACGGCGGTCGAATGAGATATAGCTGATGTACGCATCCGGGTAGTGGAAAGCCCGAAAATCTCCAAGACTGAGCTTTGGATTATCGATACAAGCCGGATCGTTTTGTATAGTGTGCAAGAACAATCTTAGAGCCGTTTTCAGTTCTCCGAAAGTATCGTGACGAAGAAGACGAAAGAATGTGTCGATATGTCTTTCAACCTTGTCTTGAAGGAAATGAGGCTGGTCGAGATCGGTGGATGGCAAAAAGTCGATTGCATCGCTCATGATTTCCTCAGAAGTTGGAAAAATCTTGACATTAACAATGTCAGGCTTGTCGTTGTCGTGGCGATCTTGTGGCATTATCAGATTGCGAGGATATGTCGACTTGGTGACCATTTCTGCATGCGCGTTATTTTCTTCTTGCGCAAGAAGTCCATTTGCTCGTGCGACAATGGCTCGAATCTCATTGATCCGACCCAGCGTGATCGGCATGATTAAATCTCGAGTATCTCCAACGATTACTTGGGTAGCTTCTTTCATTAAATCGAGTAAAGACGTGATGTTGTCGTTGAATCGAGCGCGAGGCTCTCTCCTAACAAGCTCTCGAAGTGCAACCGGCATGGTCTGCAAAGTATTCTGAATCATTTCTGAAGAGTTGGCGGATGTGAGGTGGGACTCTACGAGTGTTTGAGAAAGATGTTCGAAGAAAGGAATGGCGCGGTTTCCATTCGTGCCACTCACGAAATTGTAGAGCGCTCCGACAGAGGTATCAACGGAGAGGCAGTCCAAGAAAGCCCGATGAGTGATGACAGAGAGAAATGAACACGCGATAGGAATGAGTTCCTGCTCTTTTCCTGGGCTTGACCGCAGCTCTAGCAAGGCCTTGATATGTTCCCGGCCTCGATAGTCGTCGCTGTCCAAATCGCGTGGCAACATTTGCTGCCATTCTAGATTGTCGCCACTCAAGATGGCAAGGCCACCACTCCAAAGCTGTTCCATTGTTCTCTTATCGTTTCTAATAGGTGGAACTTTGATGAGTCGGCGCCATGTATTGTAGTCCACTCTAGCTTGTTGTTGCTCAGGAGTATCCTCAGGCTGAGGTGGTCGTCTTCTAGAATTATGTATCTCATTTCCATTTATGGAAGGCAGATCATGGGAGTATTTGCATGCTGAGCCATACTTGCAACGGCTGTTCTTGAAGTAGCGGCACGGCCTGGAGCCGGTCTGATTTTTTCCTTTTTCGCCTTGCCCTGAATTGCCTCGTCCAAATCCCCTCCAGTCTCCTCCCCGCCTTTTTTGATCAAATGTATTCATAATTTCAATTCAGCGTCCTTTGAGATTTTCGTGTGAAGCTATGGATGTGGGTTGATTCTAAACGGGGAAACTATGCGACGAAAGGTGAAAGAAGGAAATAGTTGGGCTCAATACAAAGCAGAAAGATTCGTCAGAGTGTGCTGGCACATGCTTCAAGAAGCGCACCTAGATATGCAAGGAAATAATGTCTGTGCGGAGAAACAGCATACTTGTACATCATTGGAATCCTCCTATATCAGCTGACGCAGCCGAACATACCCCGCAGAGTAATACGTAGTGGTGTGAGTTGTCAATCTAGAGGATATCCGGCTGAGCGGATTCAAATGATGATTGCCTAGGTTCAAGTCTAGGCACGTAAAAGTGGCCAGACCCAGAAGTGGCCACCCCAACTACTCCGCCAACACCGACTATTTTTGACTGTTGAAGCTGCCCACTACCACCATAGCGCGCTCAATATAGCTAATTCTAGAGTTGCTATTTAATCTGCTATTCGGGATTAACTATCGTTATTGTGTTCATTGATCGCAGAAAGCTGCTGCTACTGCGTACAGTATTCACGATCAACATGACGCCATCGCCTTGCTGGGCGTGTTCAACACGTGCTAACTCACCACTACGAGCAGCGATTATCACCGGAACAAGAGGATAAGCTTGTCGATTGGATCCTTCGTGAAGGTAGTTGCACGCGCCCATCTAGTCATGCGCTTCGGCAAACAGTAATCCATGTCCCCAAGCAGAACAGTGACACTACCCCTCTAAGCCAGCATTGGATCTTTAGCTTCTCACGCCGCAACCCGCGCGTCCGCTCGACTATTTGAAGGAATACTAAAGCAGCAAGAGCTAAGACAGCCACACTAAAGGCTATTATGGATTTCTTTGAGCTATTCGAGCATGCTAAGTCGCGCCTTTATTTTCAAGACATCGATAATATCAACAGTTTAGATAAGATTAGCGCTACCATAGGGGTCTATAATAACTCTCGAGTAGTTAATTCAACTACTAAACGTAAAGGCTACGTGCAAGCACCAGAGATTCAAGGGTGGATTTCGATCATCAATTGCGTATCTGCTATTAGCGCCAAGCTATCGCCAGTAATCATCGTCAAGGACCAGAACCTCCAGTTAAGATAGTTTCCAACCGAGACTGGTACTAAACCACTTCGATCAATGGCTGGACCTCAAATGATAATAATGTTGAGTAGCTAAATCGCGTCTTTATACCGGAAACTACTACTACAATTGCTGCCCCGTAATCGACTGTTCCTACTCGATGGCCATGAATCACACTTTGCTCGAGAGTTCAAGTGGGCTTGCTACTAGCACTCGAAACAGTCACCTGTTGCATCTGCCTGCACACTCCTCTCATGCGCTAAGCCTGTCGACTTTTCTGCAGTTTCTATTAATAAGTCGAGTTTCCGCAGCCAGATTCAGACCCGCGGCGCCCTTACTAACACTGCGCCAACTTGATAATAGAACTTTTCACTAACTATAATTATATACCGATGACCGAGGTAGCGAAACGGCACCTTCATAGATTCCGAAGGGTCGTACGCTTGGTGTTCTTGTAAGCCTAGGAATACCATGTATAGTCACGTGGTTGCCCACTTAGTAATAACAATAGTTACATATGAACCAGAACGTGATGCGTTTATGTACATAACCGTACCTTAGAACTAACGCACAAGGAACCTCTATCTATCGGGAATAGCGATGCTAACTGAATATGGGTATTGCGACAGCTCATGCTCGCAAATAGTCGAATACAGATAAGCTTGCTGACCTAGCAGTAGATAAGGCCTAGCGTCAGCGCTGATCCGTCAGCGCACACGCACACTAGGAGGATAATGCACTTGCGTGAGTCATCTTGGAGAGTGGCTGTAACTTTCTTCTCCCACGCTTGCCTGCTCTGGAAACGGCCAGTGGTATGTATGCAATGGCCGATAGCAGCGATTGCGGTGCAGAAGCGGCCGAACCTGGGCGGTAAGGCTGCTTGACCATCCCGCGCTACAAGCGAGGTTGAGCGTGGGATGACTTGATCGCGACCGTAAGCACTTTGAAGAGTACGTCGGCTCGGTGCATGATACGAACTGTGCCGTATTGACGCGAATGCTTGCAAGTAAGCAGCTTACGCTTTCCAACTGACAGATCTCAAGTGGACTTCCTGATACGTCGTAGTGCAAACAAGAGTAATTACATGAAAATCGAAGGGTTTACCTAGAAAGGAAAATCTCTGTGAGTTTCATGGTCCCTTTAAATGTAAAGTGAATTTTTATCAAGCCAAGTAACAGACCATGCTATGGCAGCGATCCTTTCTATCGTCCAACCAGCAGCTAACACGAAGCGAATAACCAGCTCCGCGGCGTGTTTGGACAATTAAGTAGTCCATCAATATCGCATGTTCATTTAGCCAATAAGCACAGTCACGATCGTCTAGCACGCAGATCAGTGATGTTTTGGCAGTGTTTGATGTGTCACCTTATAGGTCCATTGAATGTCGTTCAGTGCGGGGTAAGTGATCTTGTGACTGTTACCAATACACACGTGCATGCAAACATTGGGAAGAGTTGTGCATATACCCAGTCTCGATCATGTAGTCAGTAGTTAGTCGATCAATGCAACCCTACTTTCAACAGTTTTTATGGCCCTTTCAAGAGTGTAACGAGGCCTAACTAGTTAACTACTTGGTTTCTTTGAATGTCTCAACAAAGCGTGCAGATTCAACACTTGCCAATACCATCAAGACAATAGTGATAACTGTTTACAGAGATAGCAGACCCACTGCACTAGCGCAGCTGCAAAAAACCTAAGGATTGGCTTTTGCTCGTAGGAACCTCTCTTATACTATCATAGTCGAGATATGCGACACGAGTTGCACAAGGAGATTGGTCAGTTCAAAGGGCCTACCAGCCAAAGCCGACGCAGAGAAGGACGAAGCTGTATCGCAGCTCGTAGCTGGATGGGTACACTAGCTGATCGAGCGGCCGTGCGTAGCTGTGATCTGCAATCTGGTAGGTCATAGTAGCTAAGTAATACGCTATTCTATTTGGGGCGACTTGCGGACCTCGAGTTTCACAAGCCCCCGCTAGCCTTCGTTACTATCTATCTATGAACCGTTTAAATCACTACTCCAGGCTTTAGGGGATCATCTTGCACGTCCAGGCCATTTGTGTAAAATAAACACACAAAAGATTCGTCTGCGGGAGCATAGTGTGTAATGCAAAGACTTAATATACGTAACTCCTAGGTAAGAACATCTTCCACTAGGTGACACGCCTTATATTAAAGCATAATCTGTTCGATAGAATTATATACTTAGTCCTGTTCCTATCTACTAACTACCTTTTCTCGGTGTAGCCCACAGAAAATGATAGGGTTTATCAAAACGAAGATTAGCTATTATGCATTTTGCTAATGATTGCACGTGCTATCCTTGATGCTGCTTACTGACACGTACTGTACACTGAGGTTGCTTGACTAGAAGGTGTGCAGGTAAGTCGAAAAACCCTGATGGTTGCGTTCAACTGAGATCGCGTTGTTTGGACCGACGAGTCCTCGTTTCCGACCGCAGGGTTTGGAAGAGTTTATGTCATCCGGCGACAGAGAGAGAAGTACGATCGGTCTTGCCTTGTGCCGAAATTGAGGACGCATGTTTCACGAACCATCCATGGAAGCCTTTCGTCGCTTTATGAAGGACCAATGGTGGTGATGGAGGGGTGGGCTGGGCTGACAGGGAAAGTGTACAGGGTAAGGATGCTTCTCTGAGTATACTATTTCATGTACTGGGTAACTTAACATCCAGAGACTTGTTCGCGGCATGCCATCCTGATGGAAGATGGTGCCTCTCCGCACTCTGCGAAGCTCACCAAGCAGGTCCATGATTTGAATGGTGTAGATAAGATGTACTGGCCTGCTAACTCGCCCGACCTCAGTCCTATAGAGAATGTATGGCGGTTACGAAAGTAGAGAGTAGCTAGGAAGCATTCACATACTCTTTCCGAATTAAGGCAGTGTATAGGGACAGAATGGACGACATTGGAAGTGTCAGACTTCGTCTAACACGTCAGCAGTATGAACAAGCGCTGTCAGACTGTGATAAGTGCAGAGGGAGGCTGTACAACATAGTAGATTGTTAGTGCGGTTGAGGTACGGGCAACAGCGATATTGAGTATGGTAAGTAAGTAGACGAGCTAATACAGACTGTTTCCCAAAATCACGTCTACAGAGGATGCACGTTGTTACTAAGAAAATCGTTTGGCTATGATGATGGCAGGATACAGGAAAAAGACTTTCCCTTACTAGCAACGATCCAGGCTCCCCATCTGCTTCTGCGCTTAGCCAAGCAAGCTAAAGCGACATGTGTTTCCAGAACAGTCGTTATCCTATGGGCCTTGGGATGGATGGTGACAGATACTGTAGTAGGCTTAATACACCGAATACCATCTCGAGCTGCTCCAACGATGATAGAGCATCTAATTGGCCTTGCACATGTTGGCTGGATTGCCATAGGCGATGTAGTCTGGTGGTATGTCATGAACGACGACAGACCCAGAACGAACAATGGCACCGTTACCAACTCGCACTCCGGCTCCTATGACGCAGCAATCACCGATATAGACGTTCTCGCCGATGTAGATATCTTTAGCAACTTCAAGGCCGTAGCTTCTTTTCAATGCTTTCATATCAGTTGGTGTTTTCAAAGTTGTGATGGTAACACATGCGCCAATCCTGGTGTTTCTTCCAATGGTAATCTTGGCTGAATCAAGTAGTTTGGATTTAGGTCCAATTATGACATTGTCGCCAACAGAGACGTTGTAGCCGTAGTCACAGTGAAACGGTGTAGCAACGTATGTATTACTACCAAGCCGACCGCCGGCTGGACTGTCTCTGCAACGAGGCTGAGTCCACGCTGCCTCTATAACCGCTCTGAAATAGCGCTCGTGCATACGTTGCGCAGCTTCGGGTACCGCATCGATGGTGTTGTTGAGGCGGTTTAGTACAGCTGCGCATTGCCTTCGATCCTCAAATAACTGAGAGCTGTAGGGCATGAAAGGCTCTCCGTCTAACATCTTCTGCTTCTCAGTTTTCAGGGAACTTGCTGCTGGTTTATGCCAAGATAGCGATGGTATTAGCAACGCAGCAGTTGGAATAGCTAACAATGGGAACCGAGATGATTGCGCTCTCTGTTGGTGAGCCTCGGACGCTACTGCAGAAGGGTCAACAGTGACATGATCCATACTCTGCGATATCTGGTTATACACGCGTAGGTTGTGGCATGATAAAGGTAGGGTTTGAATGGGATGCGTTACTTGACTGTCTTGGTTAGATGCGTCTCTCTCGTGAACAGGTACAGGCGCAAGCGGAGATGGAGGACGATGAGCAGGCGGAGATAACTGCTCTCTTGGATACAATGCGTGTGATAGATCATGGCTGCCCGTCTCCCCGCTCGATGCAGGCGATTGATACTTGCGTTCTTCGCCAGTAACGGCACTGCTAACGGTGTCTGCACTTTGGATGAGATTATGGGGGCCTTGGTGGATTCTCTGGCTACAATTGAGGCTAGGCTCGCCGTTGAGTATGTATGCAAGGTCGTAGCCGCGTGATCTGCTTTGGGGCCCCATTGGGCAAGCATCACGACATTGCAATAAGGGGATGTCACCCTGAGGTGGTTCGTGGGACCGAGTAGTCCATCGCTGGCTATACCTGCGACAACCTACCGGAGACTGCATGTGCTGCTGTGCAAGCTCCATGTTCTGCGACCTTTTCTGGTCGGTGGGTGAACTACTTCTGACGCTTCGGTTTAAAGCCGGCAGAGTCGGAAGACCACCAGTTTCAGTCTCCGAGGGGCTAGTCTGTTCCGAAGTATAGCGTGCACACTCTGCTAGAGCCTCTGATGGCAAAGAGCATGTTTTGGCACTTCTGTCCCTGGCTGGTATATTCACATCCGGCCTGGTGAATGTCCGCCCGGCTGTGGTCTTAGGATCTAGCCTCGATCCTAGCTGTGAGGATGACGCTGAAGGTGCAATCGATCTACGATCTTTTGCCAAAACAGGTGAAGTACATGCACGCATTTTAAGGTGTTGTAAGATGGATCCACCGTGTTTTAGAGATGGTAATGTTGACTGCTCGGAAAGTGCTAAAAGCCTTGTGGGTCCATCGCTTTTGTCGGGCTCAGCCAGTGCATGTCGCATCACACCCTTTTCATACGTTCCGCACTCTTGGGAAAGTCGTCGCAGTGATTGTTCTGAGCTCACTAGAGCCTTGCTTTGCTTCTCGACCGTTTCGCCTGGAAGTAGAACAGATACAGCCTTTTTGACAACAGGCCCCCTCCCCGTCTCTGTGTAAAATACCGCTTCAGCTTCAGTCCGAAATTCTGGTTCTCCGTAAATAGCCTCGTTGGTAGGTGCGATAGGCGCGGATGCTAGGATCTCCGGCTCGCTGTGCATTTCTCGCGGTTCCTGTGCCTCCAAGGGCTTCTTAGCTGCCAACAGTGCCGACGGAGATAAACCTTTCTCCTCAAGCGTACAAGCATAGGCTTTTTGTGGCTCCTGCCTAGCCAGCTCCAATATCTCCAGCCTATCCTGACTTGGGCTCTCCGGAATCTCACTTTCCTTGCATGCTGTGCCTTGGAGCTTTCCTACAGGATCAGGGTGCGACGACAGTTGCATAAAGCCAACACTGTTGATCTTCTTGATGCAAGCAGGAGATTGAGCATGCACACTGTGTCGTAAACCCAGCGCGGCCGGATCTGTAGTGCCCAAATTCTGTAAATGCAGTCAGTAAGCCATGCTAGCATTTTGAGGAAAGATCATATCACTTCATCCATATCGCCAGCACCGTTCACGATTGCTGGGTTCCACTGGTTCGAGCCTGATGTTTCTTTCAGTGTAGTCGTAGTATTGATTGTCAAAGTGACGTTGTCCTGCCTAGCAGGTATGATACCGCAGGTATGCGAGTTTCTATCCTCTAACACACACGTGCTTTGCTGTGACTTTAGGAAGAGCGAACTGGAACTGCGCCGTGACTGATGCTTTTGCTGCGGAAAAGCTGTCGAGGCGCTTTGACATTGAGGTAACCTCTTCGTTGGAGGTTGCCCAACCGTCACCAATCCTGGCGACCCGCCCAAGGACTGTATTTGACTATCGGCTTCTCCAAACGATTGAGCTTGACCGTGGGTATGTCCGGTAACGGTGCTTCGAGCAGCAATGATTTCCTTCCATTCTGCTTCTAGGGCTGGAGTGACGAAGTCGTGCGGTTCCCATGTCGGCTCATACAGACGTCCCGTCGCTGGGTCGATGCCCTCCCATTCGACCAGATAACGGGTCCCATTGTCCTTCAGGATCCTTCTCGCCGCCCAGAACTTCTCGCTAGCAGGCCCATGTCCTCGATAGGGTTCAGATGCGTTGGTGTAGGCGAGCCGTGTTGTTCGACGTCGCTTGTTTCGGGCGAGAGTGTTCGAGGTCCGTTTTCGCTTGTTCGCTGTTTGCTTCGAAACCATTTCGCAATACGACACTAGGTAGTTGTGTAAGTTGAACAGACTTCTTGAAACTGACCCTACTGTTTGAAGGTCTGCTCTACGTATTTCCTAATATCATTTCTGCTTTCAATGCGTACGTTCTTTGCATCTGGGTGGGATTCAAATGGGTGACGGGGCAGGGCGCAAGTACGAAGGGCTTCCTGCCGGTTGGTGTCAAGGAAAGATCTGCAAGACTGGAGAACGGCGTGAAGTAATGATGTCGCACAAGGAAGACCTGCAGCGAACATATGGCAACACGTCGCGTGACATTGTGAAGTCGAGGAACGGTTATTGTCGTGTTGAGCAGCTGGTCATTTGGACTCCGCAGCGGCGCGGTTGCCAAGACTGCCATCGTGTGTGACGGCGAAAGCGGCCACTTTGAACACCAAACAGTGCTACGATTTGAGGCTATAGAGCCTCACGCAATAACTATTACCGTGATTTTTTGATAGAGTGATATACCATGCCTATATAATATTTCCTACTACAGATATCGCTGTGGAGTATGTAGGTGGTGAGCCCCGTTACCGTGCCTGTGCACGCAACGCACGCGGAACACTAGAACACGAAACTTAGCCCCAACTTTGACGCGTCGTAATTCCACCACCATGGGAGCTATTGACAACGCGCTTACAGCAATCGAATCGCTGAAATTAGGAGAATCTTTTATGTATCAAGAAAGTGCTGATCGCTATAGTGTGCAGCGATCTACGTTGTCCCGAAGACACCAAGGTATTCATCTGTCAAGGGAGGCTCAGGCAACCAACCAACAAAAACTCAGCCCAGAACAAGAGTTGGAGCTTGCACGGCGTATCAAAAGACTCACAGAGCGACGCTTACCACCTGCATGAGAGATTGTACGGGCTTTCACCTCGAGTGTAGCCCACAAGCTTGCGAGAGGTACACGTGCAGAGAATTCTCTGGGACTTGCGTTATACCAAACCTCATTGGACCTTCGTCATAACTTCTAACACACGCCAAAATGTACGAATTGGCCGACAAGTACGAGGTTGTCGGTCTGAAGGAGCTAGTTGAAGAGAAATCCAGCAGAGGCTGCAAGCATTTCTAGGATACCTCAGATCTCCCTATCGCAGCTTTTCACGCTTTCTCGATCACTCCCAAACAAGACAACGGCCTTAGATATTGCGTAAGCCGAGCCATTGCCACGAACATGCAGTTGGTCCGGAAACCCAAGGTTAGAGCACTGCTGATACACTACGATAGTTTAGCGTTGGGTATCTTGGACACAAAGAGCAAAGAGCTAGGCTGGGTATGAAGACCTAAGTGCATTCTCTACTACTAACTACTACTACTACTACTACTACTACTACTACTACTACTACTCCTCGCTTGTTCTTGATATCCTTTGGAAAGTGGTACTCAAACGAGGATTTGAGTTTTCGTGTCATTTATTCGTTCTGCAATCCTTCGCCTGTAGTTCGTTATGCCTAGCAACTAGTTATCATTGTTTGATAACGTGGTAGATTCTAAGTGGCTCCTGTCTGCGGGGTATGCAGCCGGGAGTATCGGATTGATTGACCTTGCATTTAAATTCGCTGGTGCTCCATAGATAACATGTTGTATCAGTACTGCAGATGGACGCGTGATACACCAGTCCAACATTGAACTACCCTCTGCATCACCTTCCTGTCTCAACAGCCAAAGCTTTAACTGAAGCCGTGGCTATAGGGACTGGATCGCTAGGATTGTGATGAAACCCTCGTATAGAAAACAGCTGCCAAAGGCTGTGTATGACTAATACTCAATTATGGCATGCTTATGTTTGGGTGCTGTATTGCGGTATGTATGTAGTCTTGCAGCCCGATCTCGGTAGCTTTTGCACCACAGTAGCTATTATGTATGTACTTTCACTAGTGATTGCGGCTTCACTCATACACGCAGCCCCACATTTCGTATGTAGCCTAGCGCAGGGAGTCAGCTGCAGAATGATTGATGTGATTGGTCAATCCACGATTTTCTGATGACGGGGTTTTGTGATGCTGTCTGCAAGGGTGAAGCTGCAATCGCTAATGACAGTACCTCTGGTCATAATGATGCATACTTTGTGGCCTATCATGTACACTAGGACACCACACGACGATCGGCTAAATCAGGTGTGGAGTCTTGGTGATTTGGTGTTGGTTCGGCCTCAATTCAAGTCCGTGGCTCTTGGCCCCAGTAACAGCGTGAGCAACGACAAGCGACCCCGCACTAACAGCGGAAACCATGACCCAGTGATTACCAAGGCTTATTTCACAGCGTAGTCTTTCCCTAATTAACTTTAGTTGGTGTACATTGGCAGTCAAGCAGTTTCAAAAGATTTTAAGCCAATAGAACAATAACACTTGTGATGACTAGGCCGATCATGGCAAAGCTTGCATTGAAGAAGATCGGTACGGGAGTGGGATACGTACGCACTATGCAGGGAGGCGTGCGAGAACTACGAGCGCAAGCGGCTATGCGTTGCAAACGCCAAGTCTAAGAGCTGGATCTAGTTAACCGGAATCAGACCTGATTGTCGCTCTACAATTACTTCGCACACAGATCTTTGATGTGTTCCATATTATAGAAGCTCTCAAGCCAGACCTCTTGCTATCATACCTCAATCAAAATGCAGACGAACCAACCTTTCGAAAATTTACTACTCAATCTCCAAGAGTGAGTATTATTTTGTTCCGATTATCGAAGCAGTTACGTATCCTTTAATACTTCAAGTTATTATGATTCTCCAACGCTATCCGATGGTACCATAACATGTGCTGGAAAAGAATTTCGAATCCATAAAATCGTGCTATCTGCTCAGTCGAGGTTTTCTTGAATGCTTTCCAAGGGAAGTGGAAGGTACGTATTATGATTATCGCAAGGCTATTTCTAAGAATGCGATTGTAGGAGTCAGTGGAGGGGATCATCCCTCTAAACGACGACGATGTCTCCACTGTTGAAGCAATGCTTCGGTTCTTGTACTCATTTGACTATGATGCTGGCGGGAGCGCGGCTGGTGTTGCTTCGCCGATGGTGTTCAACGTTAAAGTGTACAGCATAGCAGAAAAGTATGATATTCCAGCGTTGAAGTCAGTCGCTAGCTAGAAATTCAAGGAATCGGTTAAAACCTGCTGGAACATGGACGACTTTCCGCAGGCTGTTGCGGAGGTATATGGCTCCACGCCGCCAATCGACCAAGGGCTTCGAGGCATGATAGTCGATGTTGCATGCGAACGCATTACAGAGCTCTTACAGAAGCAGGGGTTTTGCGACGTTTTGGAAGAAACTGTTGGATTCGCGTCAGATTTAGTTCAGCTTCAGGCGAGCAAAAAGAGACCGAATGAAAAGCAGAACCGAACTAACGTCCATCCCTATGGGTCGAACATCCCTCCGCAACGAACCACCAACATTGTTCAAGCACGTTACACCCAAGCCGCAGAGACTTTTAGTTTTAAGTACACGTTTATATGTTCTTTAGATCTATCTTTGTCTATCGCAGGCCTTAAATAGCAAAATTACAGCGATCTAAGGGGCGTAAATGAATCTTTCGTGTTAAGGATTAAAATTGTGATAACAATATACCCCTGTTCTACCCTTTATAAAAGCGTAGCTTGCCTATTCGGAGGTTCTATATAATGCATAGTGAACTAAAGAAGCTATACATATTATACAAAGACATGCAGCCTCTGTTCAGGTGCACTCCGAGTTTGTCCGGCTCGGTGTGCCAGTCTTTCGCGTTTAGCGAGAGGACTTGGAACGCTGACATAGCAGGATTGCGAACGCTTAGCGGCCTGCAATGTACACCTGCGCTATACCAAAACAGCTGAAGCTGTGACGCAGAGTTCCGGAAGCTTCCACCGGGTGCTGCTCAAGCGTGCAGTTGCCAGCTATTCTTAGAAGTAAACTGGTTGTGGATTTTGTTGGCTTCTCGCTCGAGGTATCCCTCAGTCACCACAACCACGAACATGGATCCAGCCAGCCAGGCGCTCGCGCAACGTCTGCCTGACGGTGTGCGTGACACGCGTGCTGCTCGATCAGAGCACGGCAATGTTCCCGTCTCAACTCTGATCCACCGTAGGCTTGGACGACGCTCGCGAGCAGAGCAGGCTCAGAGTCAGCAGTACTTGATTGGAGAGGAGGAGAAGGCCCTTGTGAAGTTCTTGCTACTGATGTCTAGTCTCGGACTGCGCCAGGGCTCCATATCCTCTGCAGCTTTCGATGCAGACACGGTTCAGCCTTGCGAGCGGTGCACTGCACATGCATGGAGTCACGCCTTACCCCGCCTGGGGCTTCGCACAGGCTTCACCACTAAGCCATGAATATAGCGAAAGCTAGCAGCCTCAGCTCGCGACATCTTGACGCATCGCAGGGTCTTGCTGGTATCTGAGCTGGTGCATCTACTCCTCATTCTCCCTGTATGCTGACCATCTACCGGTAGCAAGAAAGCAGCTAGCAAGTAGCAAACGCCCGCACGATCAGGCTACAAAGCTCAGCCTTTCGAGTCCCGTTCTCATCGCATATACCTACTATACACCCACACGAACCTATGCGTCTCTTGCAGTACAGCGAAAGCGGAGAGCTTAGCATCCACAGCTTTGACGATGGCGATGTACCCCCCTACGCGATACTTTCACACACCTGGGGAGCAGATGAGGACGAGGTGACCTTTGCAGACCTCCAAACAGGGAATGGCAAGACCAAGCTAGGCTACGAGAAGATTCTCTTCTGCGGAAAACAGGCGCGGCGCGACAACCTCCAGTACTTCTGGGTCGACACGTGCTGCATCGACAAGGCTAACAAGGCTGAACTCGCCTTCTCGATCAGATCGATGTTTCGCTGGTACCGCAATGCAGCTCGGTGTTATGTATATCTATCGGATGTCTCTGATCAACCTCTACCAGTGACCTCAGGCGACCACGGTTTACGATGGCTTTTTTGGATCTGGATGCTCTCTATTCTCTACACTATGTCAAGATGGTACAGCAGCACGATGCAGCGCTACTTCTATTCGCGCCATGTTCCATGCACTCCGGTTGGTAGCGATCTTGTGCGCAGCGAGCAGACGCCTGAATTTATTCTCAAAAAAACCAGATGGTTTACCCGTGGGTGGACACTACAAGAGCTTCTTGCACCATCCACGGTAGAGTTCTTCTCCAAGGAAGGGACTAAACTTGGTGATAAGTTGTCGTTGGCAAAAGAAGTGCGTGAAGTCACAGGCATCCCTAGTTCAGCGCTGCAGGGCGAACCGTTGTCTAACTTTAATGTTCATGAACGCGTTACGTGGATTGAGCATCGCGCTACAAAGATTCCAGCAGATCGCGCGTATTCCCTGATGGGTATTCTCGGCGTTAGCTTGTCCCCGATTGATGGCGAGAATCTAGCTGAAGCAATGAAACGGGTTCTGGATGAGGTTGACAAGCAGAACAAGTGCCTCCAAGACTTGTGTCCTAGCAATCCGCGCGATGACAAGAAGCGGATCGAGGAGACTAAAGGCGGGCTGCTTGCGGGCGCTTACCGTTGGGTTCTTGGCAACAATACCTTCCAGCAGTGGCAGCAAGACCTGGAGAGCCGACTATTGTGGGTGAAAGGTGATCCTGGCAAAGGCAAGACGATGCTGCTATGCGGCATCATCGACGAACTGCAAAACTTGACGACAAAATCTACCCTTTTTTCATACTTTTTCTGTCAGGCGACTGACTCGCGCATTAATAGTGCCTCGGCTGTGCTGCGGGGCTTGTTATATATGCTCGTGGACCAGCAACCATCACTTGCAGTTCATGTTCGCAAGAAGCACGATCGCGCAGGCGGAAGATTGTTCAATGACGCTAATGCCTGGGTCGCCTTAACAGAGATCTTTGCCGCCGTGCTGCGAGACAAGGGCTTGAGCACGACGTACCTGATCATCGATGCGCTCGATGAATGCATGACTGATCGGCTGAATCTACTCAGCTTTATCGCAGAGGAGTCGTCTGCATCCTCTCGCGTCAAGTGGATCGTGTCTAGTCGTAACTGGCCAGCCATCGAGGAACAGCTGGAGCGTGCAGAGCACAAAACGCGGCTGAGCCTTGAGCTGAACGCCGAGTCAGTGGCAGCAGCGGTCAAGCTCTTCGTCCAGCAGAAGGTGCATCAGCTAGCGCAAGAGAAGCGCTACACGCCAGAGGTGCAAGACGCGGTGCTCCAGCACTTGACATCGAACGCGAACGACACCTTCCTCTGGGTTGCGTTAGTGTGCCAAGACCTCAAAGTGACGCCAAAGTGGAGCGTGCTTAAGAAGTTAGCCCAGTTCCCGCCTGGGCTCGACCCCCTGTACAAGCGGATGCTACAGCAGATATGCGAGTCCGACAGCGCCGAGATCTGTCTGCGGGTGTTAGCAGTGACTGCTGTACTGTACCGACCCGTCACAGTCGCTGAGCTAGTCGTGATCACTGAGCAGCTTGCGGACTTTGTTGATGATCTAGAGTCTGTGCGGGAGATTATCGGTCTCTGTGGATCGTTCCTCACGCTACGCGACGACACAGTCTACTTTGTGCATCAGTCAGCTAAAGACTTCCTCGTCACGAAAGCGTCGAACGAGGTCTTTCTAGACGGCACAGGGCCTATACATCAAGACATTTTTACAAAGTCACTTACTATTCTGCACAAGACACTGCATAGAGATATATAAGCTCGGACACCTAGTAATGGCCACACCCAGTAGTGGCCACCCCAACCACTCCACCAACAACAACTATTTTTGAATTTTGAAGCTGCCCACCACCACCACAACGTGCCTAATATGTCCAATCGCGAAGAATCTATTCAATCTGCTATCCGCGATTATCATAATGGTGTTTTTAAATCACAAAAAGCTGCTGCTGCCGCGTATGGCGTCTCGCGATCAACACTGCGCCATCGTCTCGCTGGGCGAGTACAACGCGTAATAGCTCACCGCCACGAGCA
>NW_014575199.1:0-22457 GCF_000527765.1 Bipolaris victoriae FI3 | reverse complement strand
CCCCCCCCCCCCCCAAATCTCATCAAGATGTCTACCACCGTACGTACAACCGCTTTGCTGTCCTCCGGCGCGAGTCTTTTTCTCGCGCACGTGTGTTCCAGAACAGTAGGCTAAGTACGCATTATGAATATAGAAGCGCAGCGCCGCGGCCAAGAAGAACCAGAAGGTGACGAAGAAGTTCATCATCAACTGCTCGCAACCCGTCAACGATAAGATTTTCGACATCCAGGCTTTTGAGAAGTTCCTCAACGACCGCATCAAGGTCGAGGGCCGCACCGGTAACCTCGGTGATACCATCCAGATCAGCCAGCAGGGCGAGGGAAAGATCGAGGTCATTGCCCACCAGGAGTTTTCTGGTCGCTACCTCAAGTACCTGTATGTTTTTTTTTCCGGCTTGTATATATGGAAATTGCGATGCAGGAGCTGACATGATGGGAACAGCACCAAGAAGTTCCTCAAGAAGCAGCAGCTCCGTGACTGGCTCCGTGTTGTTTCCACCTCCAAGGGTGTCTACGAGCTCCGCTTCTTCAACGTTGTCAACGACGAGGCCGACGAGGACGACGAGTAGATGTACATTTCCACTTAGAGATACCACCTCGGCTTGCATTATATGGAGTCTAGTGTTTGGAAATCAAGGGAAGGATCATAACGTCTACATGGCGGATAGCACGATCAAATGAATTGATGCATCTGCCAAAACGATGAATACTTGTGCTGTTGTGAGGTGAACCATGTGTGATCATGTTCTGTCTCAATTTTTCTTTTTCTTTTCCCTTGGAGAATTGCGCAATTGACTCTGAGAGTGAATTCCTTGTTTCCAGGCGAAGAGTAGGGGGTGGATCCCAGGAGCAGCGCTAAGAGAAGAAAAAAAAGAGAAAAATTCAAAAAGGGACTACTTTGTCGAGACTGTCTGAAAAGCACCTACAAGTGCAACGCTCAGAGCGGACCCTCCCCCCCCCCCTTGCATTTTCTACTCCACATGATGCTCAACGGCAGTAATGCATGATCTTCCCCGGCAGAGCTAACGAGCGCGAAGGAGAAAAGAAAAAAACCCCCAAGATGCAACGTGCGTCACAAGCTAAAACCTCCCATTGATTAACAACAAGGTTTTTTCCAAGAAAAGGGAAGAAAGCTTGCATGAAGGATTGTTCCATTCTTCCTTGCATGTGGAGAAAAAGGTCTCACCGTCTCATCTCAACGGGTCTGAAGGTTGTTATAACGTCGTTCTAGGTTGTTGTTTTTACATACTTATGACAAACGGATGGGTTGATGATGGTGGAGTGAGATGATGTGAAACACGTCCTTTGAATCTTTTACTCGAATGATATTTTGTAGTCGGCCAATCATCGTACCAGTAGAGGCTTAATATATGTCTCATTATACACTTTAGGTGTCGTAAGAGGCCCGCAATTTACACATCATGGTGAACAGAAAAAAAGTGGGAACTCTGGATCTTCAGGGAAAGAGAAACTGTTCGCCCAACCGGTGAAGCAACGTTACTGCGATGAGCGGTATAGGGACTGCTTTGTTGGCCCATTTGTTGTTCAGAGAAAGCTTGTGGCTGAAACGGTACAGTGGGCAAGAAGAATGGGTTGCCGCACGCTTTTTTTTTCTGCCCCGTAGATCGCCGGCAACGATCTTGGTGCTGCTACACTACTTGAGTGCGGGAACTAGTGACTTGTCCCGGGCATGTTAGTGTATAGACAGTGATTTGTTCGCGTGGTAAAGATCCACATGTCACAAGGCGTCAGTATGCAAAAGTATATCGAGACAACGCACTTTGAGTGCCACGCGTCATGCTGGCATACCCACCTTGAAATATCTCATGATTTGTTTGGAATAGGAGAGAATTTGTGATGTTGGGATGCTGTAACTTTCACCGGATGTGCGACCGATGAAACTCACAAGTTCTCGAATACTCATCAAGGTGTGCAGCCATATGCTTACTACTAGTAATAGACTACTACTAGACTGCCAGTGAAGATCCCGACCTGAGGAGCGCCACAGGGGTTATTCGCCATGTGATTGGCATAAATCGGGATGTGCCACAATGGGATGGTTCGAGAAGGCGAGGGTTATTTCTAGTCGGCCCGTCGCGGATCGTGGACGCAGCGCCTTGAAGCGGCTCTTCGGAGGCGCGACGCAGGGTGATGGAAAACGTCCAGCCACGTTCTAGACACGGCGAGGTACCTGTACATACATTTACAACCTCTGTTCAGTGGAGCAGATTGGCGGTGAGACATGAGTGAGTTTGACCATCATGGTGCCATGGCATGTTTGCGGTGATTTGAATGGCGTAATTATACGACATGATGACTCCCAAGTTGCGCGTCGCATGGTGGGCAAACCCGTGATGGATATCCGACGGGAACGAGGTACGGTACTCGGAATTCGCCTTGGAACAGGTGAGGGAACTATATGTGGGGCCCGTGGGCTCCGGTGGTCGGGACAGGCCAGGGGCATGCAGCGCATGCTGATGAATTTCCCGATCTGGTCATGGCAAGCCATCGACCTTGGCAGATGGACTTTCGGACATTCGCAGTGTGCGGCCGCCATTCAAGCGGCAGGGCTACAGATTAAGCGAGACGTTGCAAGATTCGCAAGGAATTGCTCGAAAGGCGTCTTGTACGCGGCCCACGTGATGGCTGGCGGATTGCTGCTGGGCGGAACAAGTTGCGTGATTGGCGCTAGTGCGTGGTCATGGAGGTTTCCATCGAGTAATGTAGAACAGTCTGGTCTCTCAACAAGTGGGTGCTTTTTTGACACGAGACAGCCTGAATCTCAGCCAGCATCGGACCGGGGCCGCCAAAATGTGTAAAGAGACTGTAAAAAGCTCTGGGTGGAGTGGGGAGGCCCGTCAGCGGCTGTGGTTGGCCCACGGTGCGAGGGAAAAATTCGCTGTCTTACCTAACGCCGCGGCTTGGCGTGGGCACCATGGATGGTCAACACGACAGCGACGACGGTGAAGACGATGCACAATTCGCATAGAGCCACCATGGGCGCATACAACGTGTCATGTGGGTGTGAGCGACAATGCAGGTGTGCATGATGTGCTGAGAGCAGCTGAGCTGCAGGCTACGAATATGTATGCGAAGGGTGGTAGGCAAGGGCGGTTGCGACGATGCTATGGCCGAGGAGATGCTCAATTGCCCGTCCCCAGATCGCATAGCACAAAGGATTTTTTGGCGACAGGCACAAGACTAGGGTTGCGGGGAAGAGGACATCACATGTGCGTCAGCGAATAATGTCCAGAGAGCGGGCAGTGTGCCGCCGTTTTGGCATGATGAACACCCCAGAGTTTGGCGGGTGGAGACGTAGGTGGTGCTCTTGGGCCAGGCTGGCGATGCGTGGGTGGAATGAATGGCCGCCGGCGAGCCACATGAGGTTCCCCGACGTCGAGCCACGACGGTGTAGACGGAGCATCCGCTGGCAGCGAGCTGCGGCGTAGCCGGGGCCCGAGGTCGCGAGCTGTCGGCGAAACTGAAATAAGCGGCAAGATGAGCATGGCGATGAGGACGGCATGTCAGCCGTGTAGAGTAAGTAAGTAGTGTAGGGCGTGTGTGCAATTGATTAATGGCAAATGGGCAAGTTGCCGGGTGTAGAGCGGCTGGTCATCATGGTCACGGGACCCAGCCGGAGTTTGCTCGCTCTTACCCTCGCTTGTTTGTTGACGTCTTTGGGGCCGGCAGGCACGCCAGGCAGGACAGGCAGGCACGCTCGCTGGGTTCACCGGCGATCTCGTGAGCGGCAGGCCGTGCGCGCCTGCCTCCTGACCCAAAAATTACACTCAGATGCAGGGATGCGCTTGCCGCAAGCGTCTAGGCCGAGTACGAGAAAAATCCCTGCTCGTGCCACTACCGATGAAATCATGCAAAGCTTCCATGAGGCAACCCAGTCAGGGAATTTCTCTCATGTAAAACCAGTCACCAACTCTCTTAAATAAGACCTCGTCCTTCCCCGGCCTCCAGTTCTGGTCATTTTTTCATAGCCTGCAATGTTCCTGCCTCAATACCTCATTAACCACCTCAACTCACACAAAGTAAACTCCTAAGCACACCACTGCTGCACTCCACGCTCTCCGCCTGCATATCGCTTGTCGGCCCACGCCCTTACCCCCATTGGACAATTCCTTATCTCTCCCACACACACATCTCCGCAACACATCTCTGCTATCTTCGCTGCCAGCCGTCCACTCACGTCGCTCACTCGCAGCCCTACCCCAGATTCTCTAGCATAGAATGCCAGGCCGCCTACTCAGTACCCTGGCGAGGGTGGCTCCTACACCCCTTCCTAAATCCGACTCCACCAAGCCACACGCTGAAGGCCTGCTACCCCCAGTCTATTCTTACGACGCCCCACGCGTCAAGGCAAAGTCAAAGTCGGAGGAATCTCTGGTCATGGACATCTTCAACCGCCACAAGCATGACAAGCATGCCAAAGAAAAGGAAGATGCCAAGAAGACTCCAAAGCTCGAGGCACAGGGCGCAGCTTCCATGAACATGAGCGTAGAGTCTCCGCCAATCGTCTTCTACAACACCCCCCAGACATCGACTGGCGCCATTTTCTCGGGCCAGCTCGTCATCAACGTACACGACCCCTTCATCACCGTCGACAAGTTTGAAATGCGCATGCTGGCCATTGTGACCACCAAGAAGCCCGTGGCCCCACATTGCCCGGATTGCACCACTCAGACCACTGAAATCCACAAGTGGGAGTTTCTGACCCATCCCGTCTCGCTGCGTCACGGTCCCCACAACTTTCCCTTCAGTCACCTGCTGCCAGGTCACCTGCCAGCTACTACCCACGGTAGCCTTGCCACGGTTGACTACTACCTTTCCGCCGTAGCTACCACCTCTTCGGGCAAGATTACTTACAAGCGCAATCTGGACATCAAGCGCGCTATTTTCCCTGGTGCGGAGAAGCACTCCATTCGCATTTTCCCGCCGACCAATCTTACAGCTTCCGTCAAGCTGCCGCCAGTAATCCACCCTATCGGCGATTTCCCCATCGAAATGCGCCTTTCCGGAATCGTTCAAAACAAGGCAGACTCGCAAACGCGGTGGAGACTGCGCAAGCTCAATTGGCGCATTGAGGAGACGCAAAAGTTTATTTCTCCAGCTTGCGCCAAGCATATTTCAAAGGTTGGTGGTGAGGGCAAGGGCGTTCTCCACGAGGATGTCCGTGCTATTGCCAACGAAGAGGTCAAGACAGGTTGGAAGACCGACTTTGAAAAGGGCGAGATCGATGTCGAATTCCAGGCGGCCTGTAACATGGCCATGAAGCCTCTTTGCGACCTCGAAAGCTCAAACGGCATGAGCGTCAAGCACAACTTGATTATCGAAATGGTTGTCGCTGAGGAATGGGCGCCACTCAAGAAGCTCAGCCAAGCTACCCCCACCGGTGCCGCCCGCGTTCTCCGCACTCAATTCCACCTGGTCCTTACCGAGCGATCAGGTATGGGTATTGCTTGGGATGAGGAGCAGCCTCCGCTCTACGAGGATGTTCCCGTCAGCCCACCCACCTACGTCGAAGAATGCGAGTACCCCTTTTCCAACATGAGCTCTCGGTCTGGTAGCTTTAGCCTTGAGCGGTAGTTTTGGATTACTCTCTCCTTGCGTTATTTATACCCCACTCGTCACGCTTAAGCAGACGATTCACGAATTTCCTTACTTGGCCACTGTCTGATTTTTACTTGCAATCATCACTTTTGGACTACGTAGGATATACCCCCGTTTGTACTTGGTTTTTAGGCGTTGCTTTGCTATATGCTCGCCTCTCTCATTTGTTGTCGGCGTTTCGGTTCGTTTGTAGATTGCTCGAGTTGAGCGTGCAGCAAGCTCCTCGAATACTGAGATAGACATTCAGCGATAAAAGTTTCCACTCAATAGGACTCTATGGTTTACATAGTCCTACTAGTAGTACATAATACAGGAATACATTCCTACTCCTTTAACTCTAGAGCTATATGCAGTGAAAAGTGATTTACTTTTGTGATGACGAAGCTTTGCTCTACAGATCATTCGACTCAATCGTAGTAATAGAACTTATTGCGATGGAAAGAACATCATATGACGCCAGTACATATGATGAGCATCGGCTCACTAAACCACCACCACCACCACTACCACCAACTCAGCAATACCTCTGCAACAACCACAACACCATGCAAAACCAATATAATAACCATCTCACATCTCGCGTCTCGCGCCGTACCGCCCCATCCCACAGAGCCGCTTACACCTGCCGAACCCTCCAACCCCATCATCACACCACCTCACCAATCCCATCCCATCACGGCCATCTCACCCCATCTCCCCCATCGGCACCCGCCGCACCGCCCATCACCCTTACCACTTCCTACATCCATCCTTACACAGTACCGTCCATGCCGACCCTCACTCCCGCCGCACCCATCTTACTATAAGGGTTCTTAACATCCCTATCACGAGCCGCCGCTGCCAAGCCCCCTTCCCAAAGAGCCTCAAACCGCTTACCCCCCCCCCCTGTCATACGCCTAATTAGGAAAGTCCATCCCTATATTCCGCGCATTTCCCTTTTCCGGCCAAACGGAAAATGGCACTAGGCATAGATTATAGTCTTTTTAACCTTGATTACATAGTTTTCCGCAAGTGCGGAATGGAACTTAGTGCTATGTGAGGGAACGGGCTTTGCCGGTTTGACCTTTGTCTAGGTATTTCGGGGCGCGGGGGGTTGTTGACGCGCTATACTGAGTAGGGTATGCGTGCTAGAGGGAGAAGGAAGTTTGTTTATCCGCTTTTTGGGGGAGTGGGGCGGAGGAGGGGAGAAAGTCTAGAATGTTGTGGAGAGGTCGACTTGGTGGTCGGTGGAGATTTATTAGGACTAGTTTTTTTCCTTTATTTTTCTATATAGCGGATGGCTGGCTTTGCATGTGCATGCAAGGGGAAAAGCGAATGGGGAAAGTTCGGGGTTGTGGGGATGGAGAGGGTTAGGGCGCGTGGTTTGTGGTGGAAATTGTTAAGTAAGGATTTGTTGGAATGCGGTAAGTGTTACGGGTGCTTGTGGAGCCTGGAGCGCTTTCTAGAATGACCTTGTGTCAGAGGTAGAGGGCGGCTGTTTTGAAGAATTTTTTTTCTCGAGGCGTGCTTAGTGGGATGGTTAGGGCGCTCGTGGCGTTTTTTTGATGTATTGGCGCCAAGGATCGTGAGTTTTTTTGAGCTACGGTGCCAAGGAGGGGCGGTGGTGTTGAGTTGGTGGGGACGTGTGCGCCGGTAACGGATGAGGGATTTTGTGCATCGTATATGTAAGGTGTGCCATGAACAATTGTTTGGGTTGGGGGCTGATATGGGGTAGTTCGTATTGCTGTCAGTGGCTGACTTGGGTGAGTTTTTGCTTAGGATTCAACGCATGGTTGTAGTAATTAGCGGAAATCGGAATAGAGGTTGGGTACCCAACCTCTCCATACTCCTGTTCGGTTTTCAATTGATAATGTCACCTATTTTGGAGAATCTCCACTCCAATGCGCACGATATCCTCTTCCAAAGTACTGCGATGATGGAGAACGTTGAATATATGACACCATGGTGTGGGATTAGAAGGTTAGATTGACGATCATGACACGATTAGACTAGTCACTCCTTTGGGTTGTTAAAACTTTTATCTCTTTCATGCCCAGTAGCGTTTTGTATTGTTCTTACTTTTATTGTCATCTGGATATCTTGATCTCCAGGCCACATCATAACTATTCTTAACGTAGCAAATTAGGTTTAAGTTATTCATGCTGCTACAAGCTTCTCGTAACGAAAATCCGTCTTTGCTATTAACACCACGCTCGAAACTCGACAGCTGCCAACACAGTCAGCAATCAATATCCAAGATTCTATCATGCGGATTTCCTTATGGGTAGAGTGCGGGAAATTTGAGTCTACAATAGAGCTGCGGCTTTATGACAAGTTATCCTTGTTTCCTATGAGACATAATCATGGACCAAGTCTATTGTCAAAACTCCCATTGGTGTCTCCCTTTTACCATCTCGATACCCGGCAATCATAATTGAGTTGACGTTTTGCCTTTCGCATAGCATAACCTGCACTTTCACATGCCATAGGTTTTCCCTCAAGTGTACGCTTTAGATTTGATGATTCTAGTAGTTGCCGAATCATAGAGAAATATTGTGTGCATATATATTCGTCACTCCACCCTTTCATGCAACTACAGCAATATTTTGGAAGTGCTCCATACATTTCTCTAACGGTTGTATCACATTTCTGACGATTTCGCCCCTCCAGTTCTTTTCTTTGTCTGTTACACCCGTAAAGCACCACTTGATAGCTGTCGCATAATCCTCTCCACCCTCGTCGCTTACGCTGCGTGACCACTTCAATCCGGCCATGACATCAAAGGCATGTTTAGTGGCGGCGTTGATATTTGGTGGATGATTTTTGCATACAGCATGATCTTCCAGGCGACAACCAAAACAAAGCTCTAAAAGAAGTATGCCGAGTGCGTAAAAATTGCAGCCATCCGCAGAAGACTGAGTGCAAGAAAAGTGAGTGTGATTGTGTAGAAAACCCTGTTGGATGAAAGGTTTGCCGTATGGAAGCAATTCGTTGTTCTCTTGAAATGGAAGGAAGATGACGTCTTCTTTGCAAAGGCCTGTCCGTAGCCAGGGTGTAGACTGAAGTTGTGCTACCGATGAAGCTACAAGGAGAGCAATCTGGTAGCGTTGGCGCCGCGAAAAAGGATCTTCAAAGTCTTGAGAGAGAATACGGTCAAGTGTTATGGGACCGTTTCCGGGTTGATTATTTTTCTGGTTGACCGGATGAAGATGAAAGGCTTCGTCATCATGACTGACGATACCCATGCATGCTTCACACTCTTCGTCGCCTAATCGCCGGCATAATTGCACGTTATGATCGACAAACATGTCTACTTGAATCTTTGGTACAGTGGGTATAAATGGCGCGAAATCCACTTTCTTGCGGAGGGTATTTGAGTGCAGTTTTATACCAGTTCGTATAGGCAAAGGGTCCGGCTGGTGTTGGGTCGTCAAAGACTTAGTAGTTTCCAGTCTCTTCTGAGACGAAGAACATCCAGGAACATGACCGCAGAGAATTTGTTTCTGGCTCCACGGTGTAACTCCGTGTTCTAAGGGAGCGATAAACATGAAGACGATCTCGAAACATACTTCGGTAAATGTTCGATGCTCAAGTCTCAGGTTCGCGAAGTGGTACTGTTGACACGAGCACTGCCATGCATTCTGCAGCGCCTGAAACAACAGATTTGATTTCTTGGAGATCTTTTTGAAAGCGGACTCCGACTCGGAGGTTGTTCTGGTAGATCCAGGTGCAGAATCTTGGAGTGCAGAGACTCTATCGTTGGAGCCCAGCAACTTCTCCAGGCGCTCATTACATTCTTTCAGTTGTCCAAAAAGCTCACCTCTGATCCTTTCCCCAATACTGAACTTCATTCGGAAGAACTCATAATCCAGTCTGCCCTTTGCAGTGGATAACTTCGAAGGTCTTGCACCCTGTTGAGGACTTGGCGACCGATTGGCGCTCCGTCGTTTTGCCTCCGGTGGTAAGAGCTTATCCTGAACATTCTTCTCGTCAAAACATAACTCTTTCTTGAGTTCTTCAGCGATCTCGTTCATTTCAGCCATAGTATCCAAATACGATTGGTATGACTCTTTCAACCTGCATTCCAGTTGTTTTTGTAACGCCTTATCACTCCACCTTAGACCCCCCGGGTTTGCGATGAGCTTCGCAACTTCATCAATATCGTGAAGGAGTGGCAACAAGAGTTCTTTGAGGTTGTTCTTATACACGATTTCATAAAACTGGATATCGCGCTGGCATTTGGTGTATTCCTTACGTATCCGCCAGTAAAAGCCGCCGACCTTCGCAACATCACGCCAATGCTCGATGCCGCTTATGAGTAACGGAAAGGCACCAAGAACGATACCTGCTACCTCCAATCCGCTCATACTGATGTTTGTACAGTTCCGTTAAAATGAGTAATGTAGATGGAACAGTTGGGTATGAGGAGTTGGAAGGCTGAACGGTAAGTGTGGCGTTCCTTCCCCGCGTTTTTGGCCCCACGGGTAATTTCTGCCTTCTTGCGAACCCCCCATGACACCACGATCATTGGGATATTCCTATTGTTAATGTTCTAATGTTATTGCCAGAACCGCCTCGCAAGACCTGAGCACACAACTATCTTTTTTGGGTGAACTATATTCTTGATGACTGGATTATGAGACATGACGTTCTCCGTGTCAGACCAGTGCCGCTCCTGTATCGCTATTCTCCACGAAGTCATCTCGGCTCTCGCCCAGCCAGATCGCAACAGCAACAATGTTAGGAATCTTCGAATGAGGGAGGAACTGGACAGGTTCAGTCTTTTTGTTGGGAACATTGGAGCTCTCCATCGGCCCGAATCGCCTATGTCCATCGAGTCACGACTACAAGGAGCCAATGATGTACTTACTCACATTTTGGGTCTCTTAGACGACTTGAAAGAAGTCATTAGAGACCTCCTGGATATTGTTTTGGGTGAAAGAGAAGAAATGGTCTCGGTGGCTGACGAGACTGAAGATGAGTGTGGAGGTATTAGCGAAGTCAACGAGCTTCAGGAAGAAATCAGTGAAACCGTTACCCGGCTCTTCAGAGTTTCAACTCTCATCCGACGTGCAGCACCCACAGATATATTTGCGAAAGCTCTCAGCCGTAACAGATATCACTTTAATGATCAATTCGACATTTCCCACGTTGGCGAGAAATATCCGAAGCTTGTCGCAAAGGACTCCGCCTGGCTTTGTCAACGGCTTAGGCGGGCTATTACTCAAAGAAGACGTTACCTCAGCTATATACAGGACCACCGTGAAAAGCTGGCAGATCCACTCAGTCACCATGAAAAATCGGGTGGTTCGGCCTACAAACCTCAGATTCCTAACATCAAGCAGTCACTGGGTCCGAAGCCAACGCTAAACAGGGAGAGTCTACCTTCCTTCTTCACCAAAGCCACCACTATCGCCGCCGAAAAGCTCGCGCCTCAACTGAACGTTGCCGATGAATCAGATCCAGATGATGCTCGTTCTTACACAACAATTTCCCGCTCGATCGACAGCGACCATGAGTCATCCACCAATGTTCGCATCCCAAAGCTTGATTCTTTACGCACAGATCGTGGGAAAGAGTTTGAATGCCCATTCTGCTTTCGCATCAAAAAGTTCAAGAGCGAGCGTATGTGGAAAAAGCACGTCTTCTCAGATCTTCGTCCATACGTCTGCACGTTCCCAGACTGTGATGCACCATATTTTGGTGACATCAACGAATGGTTCCAACATGAAATGACTTTTCACCGTGTGGATTATAAATGCTTCCTTTGCGCAAGATTCTTCAATCAAGAGGAAAAATACATTCTCCATCTGAAACGAGAGCATGAAGAGACTTTAGATGATGGCGGGGAACAAACAGCAAGAGATCTCTCTCGAAAGTCACTAGCTCAGATCCCAGCAACTGATTGTCCTTGCTGTTCTGATTGGTCTGTTCGTTTGAAAGAGCAAGTTATTCAAACGAGCGGATCAGTACCTACAGGGATTCTGGCTGTTACTCTAACAGTCTTTAAACGTCACCTCGCCGGCCATCTCGAGCAACTTGCACTTTTTGCCATCCCTATTAGCGCTTCGACTGATGCCAACAATGACTCAAATGCTGCTGTGGAGGAGGCAAAGAGTAAGCGGACAGACGCGTCAAGATTCTCGGCTTTGATATTTTCAAGCGACCGTGGTGGTGTAGAAAGGTCAACACTGGAAATACAAGTAGATGAGTCCAGGGGCCTTCTTCACACTGATATCCAGCCTCCCGAAAGAGAGACCAGTGCTAGCATCGAGTACCAACCTTCGGTATCCTCTCATATCCCTGTGGAAGAAACGTGGGAGAAAACCGAACAGTCAAATAGATTGGCGGCCTTGACTACCCTAGCAGTGGCCCTGAGCCGCTCAGGAACCTGGAAGGACGCGCATGCGCTGTATGCGCACGTGGTTGAGACTAGCAAGAAAAAATTCGGATTAGAACATCACAACTCAGTGAGTAGCAAGTTGAAACAAAAGTCAGTATATGAAGATTTTATCGATTTCGTCGCGGATGAAGAAGACTGTTTGCGAACGTCCGGGGTAGATAAGGGATTGCCTAGCACAGATTTTTGGGTCATCGTATTCAACCTTCAAAACGTAGCGACAGAACTACATAAACAGAGGAGATATACCGAAGAAGAAGTAGTGTACAGACAGGCACTAATGGCATACGAAAATACGCTAGGGGACGAGCACGTACAAACGATTTCAACGATCGCAGAGCTAGCATACGTGACACAAGAACTAGAAAAGTGGGAAGAGGCAGAAAATTGGTACAAAAGGTATCTAGAGTTACAACGGAAGAAGTACGGATATTGGCATCAATCAACGCTTCCAGTCGCGCGTCAATTGGTGCTTATGTTTGCAAAGCTGGGGAAACCCACAGAGGCAGTATATTTCTACAAAGATGCACTAAAGGGGTATCAAAGTACTTCTGAAAATGATACCAGATCATTGCTTTCATTCGGAAGTGACCTGGGGTCACTTCTAGTTTCTATGGAAAAGTATGAAGAGGCGGAGTTGTTGTGTAGAGAGTTGCTATCAGTATACCAAGAGAAGGATTGGCATCAAACTGAAGATGCGTTCTCGGTGAGAAAAACTCTGGCGGAGATTCTCAACTTCCAAAAAAAGTACGATGAAGCAAAGGATCAGTATAGAGATTTGTCACAACTGCAGTCAAAACAATTGCTGGAAGATTGTGACAAAATCCAGAAGCTGATTGTCCAGGGAATGTACGATCAGGCAAATTATGTCTGTATACAGGCTCTAGGAGCATGTAGAAAGAATTTCGGGATTGACTCCCCACAATCAGTGCCATTGTTGCGGGAATTGAGTGCTGCCCTGTTATATCAGCAAAGGCTTGTGGAGGCGGAAAATATCCTTAGACGAGCACTAAAGATTCACGAAGTGCCATTTGAAGATTCTGATATTACCATACTAGATGTCATGCGAGATCTGGGCAAGGTGATAGAGATGCGAGGAAGACTCGACGAGGCACATGTTATGAGAATGCGGATGGCAGATGCAGTAGTGGATATGGGCACGCAAGCGGCGCAAGCAGTGCAAGCAGTGTTGGGAACGAAAGAACAAGCGACGGCGCGACAGCTACAGGCAGCACGAGCGGCAGTACGAGAGCGAGAGATAGCGCAAGCAGCAGCGCAAGAGCTACAGGTAGCTCAGGAAACCATAGAGATGCAAAACGAGCAGGATACGAATTCTGGGGACACATCGGAGGATTGGGATTGGGATTCGGATTCGGATGACATTATATTTTGAGCTTAAACGCCGTGCCACATGACTAGCAGAATAGAACCCGTTTTCAAAAGTACATATTCCGCTTGTGACTTTCCCCATAGTGCTCAGCACTGAATCCAGATACGCTGAATATAATGGTTTAAAGGGTCTTGCAGGAGATGATACAAACTTTATAGTAGAGCCAAACCTACCTGTAGCTGCAAAGTTCGTCACTCATCAATGGATGAAATCTTGATCTTGTCCTCAGACTACTTTGCTAAGGGAGCCCTAGAATGATCAACAGCGTTGATACCTTTCTTCTCTTTGTGGCTAATACAAGCTAGAAGCTAAACTTTGCCTACACTCTTTGCTCAAAAAAAAGGAAAGAATTCTAAACATTTTTATTTTGGAGTAATAAGTTCTCAAAATTCAATACAGAGCAAGCATCCTTCAAAATCCCCCTTGAGAGCTACTTGAACTACGAAAAAAAACAGTGCTGTACTTATACACACTAGAAAGAAATACTAAAAAACTAGCACAACCCTGGTAACTCCAACTTTTAGATACAAACAGAAAAAATCAAATACCCTCCTAACCTTTCCCAGAATTAAAACCCCTTCATCCTATCAAACGCATCCGCAAACTCAGTATAATCCCACACCCCATCATCCTCCTCCTCAGGCGCAAACTTGGACCCCACAAACTCCCCCCTCGCAATCCTCGCCGGCTGCCTCCCCATCTCCAAATGCAAACACGCCTTCAACCCCTGATCCGCATCTGCCCAACAACACCCAAGACTCATCCAAACCGCCACAATCCCCACCCGCTGCTCCCTCGTCTTATTACCGCCTACGGCAAAGAACCCCGGACGCCACAGCTCATCCCCCCTCGGCGGCTTAAGCGAAAAAGTCAGCGATTCAAGATTAGGAAAGCAATCCAACAAGGCTTTCCCACTTCTCAGAATCTCAGGCCAGAAGCGATTTTTCCAGCAATACTTGACATGTTCGAGACTCTTGTCAAAGATACCGCGGGGACTCGCTTCCATGACGATATGTCTGACTAGTAAGTTGCGGTGCGCAAGACTGAGTTCGAGCAGGCGGGCGTTCCACGAGGAGAAGACGTTGGCAGAGTAGAGAATGGGACTGCTTTCGGCGTTGAGCTGGCGGCACGTGCGGAGTAGGGCGACGGGCAGGGCGCCGTTGACTAGGGGTTGCGGGGCGCTGGGGCCGCGGCCAGCGTGCTGGATGTTCATTGCCCGGGCGACGAGCCGCGCGGCTGTCGGGTCACGTGTGTAGATGAGGAGGGCGCCTTGGATGCGGAAGGCGAAGTCGTAGACTAGGTCGCGGAGTTCGCGTGGGAGGTCGAGGAAGCCGATTGCCGTTTCGTCTTGGTTGTGAGATTGCGTCCATGGTGGTGTGGTGCCGTTTGGGGGATACTTTGGGTGCTTTTGGTGTGGGTTAGCTGGCCCAACTAATGTCCTTGGTAGTAGTATGATAGTTGGGCGCCGAGTCAATCCGGTTGTAATAGTTGGGGGTATACGCACTTGGAGCGCCATCTTGACGTAATGGTTCTTTCTGATACGAAGACAGTGTCAAGGCAGGTTTTTGATAGAAATTATTTACGGATTGAGGTTGCGTGCAGAGCTGAAAAGGGCCACACGGAGGATTTCTTGATTACATGCAGCATTATTGGGCTAACCTCGTTAGGAAGGACTGGAGCTGAGACGCCCTACAATCCCTAATTGGCACGGAATAATTGTATGCCTTGCATATTTCTACACGACCACATTTAGCTACACCCCGTCTGTCGATATTTTTAGAAGGAAATATATTCAACGTGTCCAGGAGGTTTCGTCTCACGCCACTTTCTACGTGTACCACAACGTCACACAAACTTAATATTCGTCAATACCCCTTCTCTGTCCCAGGTTCCCCTCCAAAAGTTCTTCTACCAGCGCCACTGCCTGGATCCTCACTTGCTTCTGGGTTTTCTTCTTCCTGAGATCCTCCCTTTCCCTTTCTAACCTTTTCACATTTTCCCTTGCTTTATCCAATTCAACATCAACATCTCTCAGACGTTGTTCGCGGTCCTTCATGCTATATTTCACTTTCTTATAGGTGCAATTCGGTCCGATATGGTCGCCATCCCGCACCTTACCTCGCTCTATTCCGGGAGCGCGGTTCACGCTAAGAGAAGATAGCTGGCTAGTGAGGTCTCGGACCTTGTACCATGAGCCAGATGGTGATGACGAAGGCGAGGACGAGTCAGGAAAAAAGTGCGGGCGAACATGAAGATGATTGTTCAAATTGTGCGCAGGTTGATCGGCTGGGCGCCTGAAGGATGTATACCAGCCTGCGGTTTTGAGCTCGGCACGAGCTTTATTAACATCGTTCTCCAGTGCTCCACTAACTTCAATGGCATTGAGAAAGCGTGACCGGTAAGGACCTTGCTGACTTTCAAGTTTCAACAGGTTGGGTGGCTCTACGGTACTGTGACCCAGCGAGTCGCCGTGGTAATAACCAGGGCTCGATGCAGCAGGGCAACGTGTAAGAAACATGCGTGCCCAGACTTTGAGATCAGGGTCTAATTCGCAGCCTCGGTAAATCTCTTTGAGAACAGCTACAGGGTCCTCGTATAGGACACCGTATGTGTTCATGCGATCCAAGGCGTAGGCCTTGCAGTCTTCGAAGCCCATATATAAGCCGAGCTTGGCAAATCGTATGTCGGCTAAGACCACAACTGCTTCAACAGATATGTTCTGGGGCTTGATGATAGGAGGGGCTTTGTGTCGGACATCTCGATCGACTGCAGCGCCAGCAAAGACATGCGGATCAGGAGGATAAGAGCCAGTATGGAGGAATTCGAGAAGGCGCATGAACGTGTCTTCCGAGACCTCCTTATGTACTCTGAGAAAACGACTGCCAGCCTTATCAAAAGCTCTCATGACACTCGGAAACCGCTCAATCTTTTCCCTGCCAACAAGGACTGGTCGATCCCTGAAAATAAACTCGATAGACTTTGAAGAAGAACCGAGGTGCGCCCGACGTCTCTTCACCAACTCGTGTCGTCGGACATTGTACACCTCTACCTCGAGACCCCGAATACTTGGTGGTAGGTCAAGCATTGGTTGGCAAACATTCTTATACCACTTGTCCACCTCGCTATCAGACGGTCCGCGGACATCACTGTGACAATGGCTAAAATACCACTTGTTCCCATCTTCGTGCTCGACTTCGTCTCTTGTCCACGGGCGGTAGTAGTCGTCGGCATAGTGATGTCTGCTGGACAAGCGATGCCCATAGTCCAAGGTTGTAAGTTCTCTACCATGAGCAGCTGAAAGCCTCCTGATGGCGAGCATGATCTTGCCGAACTGTAAGCCGTGGTTCAGACGCCCATAGTCCATCTCGTTCTCCTTTTGCTCGCCACAAGCCACAAGAAAGTATGCGTGGATCATGTGGTGGATCAACGTAGCCACAATGTCCCGCGCCCGACCATGTCTGATTGCATCTTGGTTGAAAATGATGGAAATGCGCTTGACTTCCGGATTGGGTCCCCATCGGTGCGTATAAGTAACACCAGAAATATCAGAGTCTAATCTGCTGACATCGAGAAAGACAGAGTTCTTCAAGAATCCAGCAAACAGAGCTTGGTCGAGTTTGTTGAAGATTTGAAAAGGGATTTCTTCGCTCAAGCTGTTCTCTTGGAGTGCTGCTGCTTGTCTGCGAATGTTCATAAGTGATACAGCTGCATCTACCCAGCGTTGTTCCAACTGGTCGACGAGGAAAGCCACAGCCCAGTCAATGTTCCATTCCAGGTCTCTGTCGCACCGCAAATAAGGGTCTTGCAGCTGCAATGTGGTATTCAATAATGGATGGCCATAACTGTAGGAGTCGAGAGGCAGATACACGTCCGATAGTAAATCAGACAAGGGGGACTGAGAGCGTGAGAACACTTCTTCGTCGACGAAGTCATCGCCAAACGGAAATAGCGCCAGGAGGTCAGTAAAGCTCAACGACATGAAGTCAAGTAGAGATAGCGAGGTAAGTCGGTACATCCAAAAAATGGCCAAAACGTTGGTGCGCCTGGGCGAGGGACGCCACTTACAACTATATAGTCAAATGGAGTTAGCAACGGTAGTGTTTGACCGTTGCATATGCGTCGTTTGATGATACTTTTCTATGAAAAGTCTCCTCATGCTGGGTTCCCTTTGTATCTAATGGTTACCGGTTTTCAGGATGAGGTGATACAGGTGTTGTGACAAACCGTTTGCCGTGGATATCATGGAAGCTGGGGCTTTTGGACTGTCAAAGAAAACCCTTACCCATCTCATTGGTGCCCTTATCAAACAATCGAGCTGCTTCCATATCAGTGTGACATTTGTGTCTGTTCTCAATGAATTCCAGAACGCTCAAGCATGCCACGAGAGCAGAGCGATAGCGCCAGCATTGTCGCACCGAGCTAGCCAACACATCTCCAGTTACACAAGACCCATTGCTGGATCTATACAGACGTTGGTAAGAAAGCGTTTCTTTTACCCACTTTGAAGCTGACCTGGCAATTGTGCACATTAGTAGAATGATGAAATCTGAAAGACACGGAAGCGGGCGGATAAGAGGTAAGGATGGTATAGTGTGTAGCTAACGAAGCCTGCAGCAACACCAGGTGCGGCTCCAATCATAGAACAAAAAACAACAGATGGGATATACAAAGCACGTAAGAGGAGCGAGAATGGATGCGCACGAAATGCTGAAGCGCCTGACTATTAGCCGAATCTCCTTTCCCCCCGAGGATGTCGTAACACATAAACAAAGACGGGTAATAGGCTTGTCTCGATACGTGGGCGCTTGCCACTATCGATGCGGGCAGAACAGCGAACAGGACTCCGGACATGTTTGCGCCGCCACCACTAGCCCTAATTATTAATAACGTGGGCGATCATCGGGACGACCGTATTCGTCAACAGCCCTTCCACTGACTGAGCCGGGGCGCGAGCCGGGACGAGAAGTCCTTCCGCCTCCCTCGCCGTAGTGCTTTCGCCTGAGAGCGGCTAATCGCTTCTTCTTGGTGTGGGCGTTGATGTATGTGCCAATGATGAAACCGATAATGTTGAAGAAGGGTACCCAGGTGGTCTCCGGGAGGAACTGCTGGGCAAAGGCCAGCGAGAGGGGCGAGACGACCCAGCTGACCTTCATGACGGGCCAGAAACCAGCCTTGACCGTAGCCTTGACTTGATGGAAAGTGCGCGCGCCGGCAATGAGGGCCATGCAGATCAGGTAGACGCTGTTTTGAATGGGCGCAACCTGGACGGGCACGGGTTAGCGGGCCATCGGAAGTGAGAGCGGACTTGTACTCACGATCAAGTTGCTAGCAAGAATCTGCAGGACCTTTGCCTTCAGACTCTTGCGGCCCTGGAAAACTTTCTGGAGCGCGCTGATCAGGACGTGGCCCAAGGGCGCACTGATCAGAGCGCCGTAGATGGCCATCTTGGGGACGCGCGAGGTGAAGTAGTGACCGGACTTGCTCCGGTCATGGGCAATCCACGAGGCGAGGAACTCCTGTAGGCCGGAGAGGGTACCCGAGGTGAGCATCTTGGTGCGCAATGGGTTGCTCTGCAGCTGCTTGAGGTAGGCCTAGGACGCGGACAGTCAGTTGGAGAGTTCGACGCAGCATGTCCGGAGGAGCCAAACTCACAGCGAGGTAGCCATTGGGGCCGCCGCCTTTGGTGATGGCCTGGCCGATTTCGTGCATCAGGTCGTCGTTGCCCTTGGAGGCCGCGTCGACGGCAGCGGCCGTCGAGTGGAAGGTTTCCTTGTCGAACTTGACCGACATGGCGGCTCAATGGGATGCGACGGCAGCGGAATGCAGATGGGCGCGTAGAGAAGGAGAATGCGGCGGCCGGGGAATGTTGTTGTGGGGGAGGGCTGGAGCTGTTGAGCTGACGTGCGGATGGCTGGGGGATGAATGTAAACAGCCTCGGATCCCAGTCCGTGCTAGCGCCGTCGCCCGACGAGGATGCAGAGACCGTCGAGGCGGAGGTGTCGTGATCTGACACTGCACTACGACCTCGGCTCTCGCCTATCAGCCCTACTCCAAGTCCATGAGATATGTCTAGGAGAACGCCGGGCGTGCTGCTTGGATAGATAGATAGCAGCCTCGCCTCCAACGCCGTGGCAAATGGCCTAGCTCCTTTTGCAGCGAAGCGACCCAAGAAGCTTTGGCACAGCGGCCATCTGTTCACCCTTGCTTTTCCCTTGTGTGCCGATGGAAGCGTCGTAGATTGCCCCAGCTGCCGATACAATGGGTCCATCTCGCATTAAACATGTGCCGCCCTCTCCATGGCATTCTTACATCGCCATACTCTACGTCAGCCGCATGGCTGCAGACTCGGATACGCGTGCGCATGCGCGTGTGTTTATCTGACTGCACCCCCACTGCCACCTCACCATGCTGGACGAGACTCCAGCGCCTCTCCAACCACGTGTTGCATACACACCGTCATGTCCATCTCTTTCTCATCTCCCCCCTTTCTCATCTGCTCCTGTTGATCGTCTTTCCGTTGGATTAAAGCAGACGCTGGGTGCACCGCCACTGGTCGCGTGGTTTGTATGTCGCTACCACAGCAAACAGTTGAGATGAACGCAGGGACCGTCAACCGTCTGTAGCACGGCAAGCAGCATTAAACACAATGTCAAAACACAAAAGTCCCCTGGGTAGCCGCCCTGCGAAGACACTGTCCGGGCGCGTCATGATTCCCTTTTCCGGTCTTTTCTTTGGCGTTTGACATGACTCTGGAACAATCCAGGCTTCGAGACCCGAATGTTCCTTCTTTCCCCTTGCTCCCTTTCACGTTTACAACTACCCTCGTGACCACTCTACCTTCCTCAAAGACTCCTCTTATCACTTCCAACTTGCTGCATCCTCACCGTCTTTCCACCCGACACCGACACCTCGCACCGACACCTCAACTCCTCACTCGCCCGCCAACCCCACCATCCTCGGCCATGGGGAAACGCACACAAACGACAAACTGCACTCATGTAGACATGGACCGTGTCTACGGGCACGATCAGCAGTGCTCTGTTTGTGGCTGCTCATCTTCCATCGGCTTCCTCTATCAATGCAAACAGGACAATGAAACCGAGCACCTCAGCCATCTGATATCGCGAAACACATCAAACATCATGCCAGTTAAATCGAGGTTACGGAAAGAGCTGGAAAGAGCCGGGTTGAGCGAAAGTATTATTATTGCCGCAGAGAGCGGACACTACACCAATCAGCAACTGCAAAAACTGAAGCAACTAAAGCGCGATCTGCAACATACCATCATCGATGTACAGCAGGCTGATCAGGCCAACGATGCCATATCCAGGCTCATGGATATGGCAATGGCGCCTTGTGGCACTGATGGTGCCATGAGTAGTCTACTCCCTGCAGACCCGGTAAGTAAACATGTGTTAAATTAGCACATGCAAGACAATTGCAATGATAAAGTCGGATGTCACTAACAGACACCCAGGAACCTTCAGGATGTAACTTCAAAGCATGCCATGGATGCCGCCCCTATTACCTGGACCGCGTCTACATTTCTTTTGGAGCCGTCATGGAAGGCGAATTCCCCCCCTTGACACGAGCAGACATTGCAAAATTACCCGTCAAGCCTGCTGCAACCATGCGCAATATCGGAATGAGAAGGCAACCAGTACCGTCATCCAGGACGCCCAATGCCACACCATCCACAAGGGCGACCTTCAATTCCCCCGCCACGTCAACTAGTCTCCGCCACTCGCCATCCTCAAACACGACCGACTCCAGTGCCGCCACATTCCAGACATCGCAAACCGACCTCGACGAAATCGCAACCCAACGCCGTCCCCGCCTCAACTTTTACAAAATCGGCCGTCTTCCCTCAACCGACAAGCCATCTTCCCGCTCATCGCCCCTGGTCCCTCAAGGCTTCAAGTCAACAATCCAAGGCATGTTCCGCTACAACCGCGACCCCAGTTCCACCAGCACATCCTCAACCTGGGACACCACAAACTCCACCTCCACCTCAACTAGCTCCTGCAACACAACCCGCGTGCGACGCCCCCGCCGAGAAAATAAACATGACAATCACCATCCTCAAATCCCACCCACATCATCATCCTCAGCAGATAGCGCCATCAGCACAAACTCGGCCTTCAAACTCTACCCCCTAGAAAAAGACTCACATACCCGCGTCCCGTCGACGGGGAGGACGCACACGGCGCGAATGCACATACCAGATGTCGCTACGATTACGCTGCCGGATCCAGCGTCACGGTTGGCTAAGTCGGGGGCGGTAGTTAGGACGAGGGAAGTTCCTGGTGAGGCGAATGGACGAGGGAGGGGGGTCCAGAGTATTATGACGCAAGTTTGAGACGAAGACCTTGGTTTGTGACTTTTTTGGTAAAGGGGGTGATGGGGTGACTTTGGGGGAGTTTTGAGGATTAACGATTGCATACTGGTGACTACTGGGTAAAGGAGGGACTTTAGGTTACGGAGGTTAGGATGGTAGTAACGATTCATGCGACTATTTTTTTTGATTTCGTTCTTCACTCCAGCGTAAAGAGTGTACGTGGTAAACTAAGAATCCAGGGCTCATGGTTTAACGTCTTTTTTTATCCTCTCTTTTGGTAAAATGCCGTGCACAAGTGATCAAGTCACAACCACGTCTCGAGATTCAGATTTTCATAGTTTGGATCTTGGATCTCTTTTGCCGTGGAGAAAGAATCGTAAAAGTTTGCTATTTATACAAAGGGTATTTGATGAGTTGATGCCTTTTTGCAAAATTATTCAGGTGATCCCAACTGAGCTGTCTACAGCATTCACCATGATGTGTTCCTCAGCAAAGCCTACTACTGCGGCTAGGGTAAACGGCACCTGCATCAACTAGGAGCTTGACCACTTGCTTGTGGCCTCTTGATGAAGCTGCCTGCAGTGCGGTGTCGCCGTGTTTACTCTGGGCGTTGATGTCGGCGCCCGCGTCTAGTAGCATCTTGACTATCCGCTCGTGGCCTCCTGATGAAGCTGCCTGTAGTGCGGTGTCGCCGTATTCGTTCGGGACGTTGATGTCGGCGCCCGCGTCTAG
>NW_014575200.1:0-23555 GCF_000527765.1 Bipolaris victoriae FI3 | reverse complement strand
GGGGGGGAACATTCACATCAACCCCGCAAACAACCTACATCAAATCGTCTATAGTATTCTCTATCCAACAAGTCGCGCCAGACGATTTACCCTAACCACTCCCCCACCGTAGTTTTAAAGAAAAAGAAGAAGAAAAAAAGTTCGCAGTACACTATACATCTGTCAGGCGGGATGGATTCATGCTCTAGAAGAGAAAGAAGGTGTTTGAGAACTCTTAGTCTGAACAAGGAAAGAAAAGAATGACACACTTCCTTGGGTGGTGTGTGCATCCATGCTGTTAAATGTCAAAACGTGAGACGTGTGACAGAAAGGGGACAAGTCCCAAGTCCCATGGTGACTGTGATGTTCAAACATGGTTCTAATTCAGAGTGCGTGATATGAAGATACAGCACTTAGCAGTATGAGCAGGGCTAGTATATAAATCAAGCAATTGTATTTGTATGTGTATTCATTCATCTACTAGATTTCAAAAACACCACCCATGCCCACTCGTACATCAACGAGATCAGGTCTCCACCCCTTAAACTGCACAAGTCCCCTCTTGACTTCTCGTACGCGCTCGAGGCGATTCTTCGCTTCCTCCTCCTGCGCGCGTCTAAAAGCGTCTTCATCGATTTCGAACTCGTCGAGGCTGCCCAGACTCTCTTGGCGGGGCTTGGGCTTGTTGGCTGCGTCGCTGCGGCAGTGGTGTGCGGGGGTTTGGCCGGTAAAGGCTGAGATGCCGGATTGGATGACATCTTGGAAGGATGAGTGGGTGCGGTTGGGTGGAGGTTGGCGGGAGGAGGGTGCGCCAGAGAGGTCGATGTCGTCGAAGTTGTTGGGATCTGCTTGGTCGTCGATTGAGGGTTGCATGTCACGGCGACGGTCGCGCCATACGCCGCGGCGGAGCTCGAAGTTTTCTTCTTCGAGTTCTCGGACTTTGGCGAGAAGGCGGTCGCGTTCCTCGTCCAGAAGCTCTTGGACGCTGGAGTCTTCGATGGAGCCGAGATCTGCTTTTCTGCGGCGCTGCTCTGCTTCTCGGAGACGCGCGTTCTCGTTGCTGAGACCCGTAATGCGAGTTCTTAACTCGGCGGCTTCGCGCTCAACCTTCTTGTGTTCTTGTAGACGCGATTGGTTGCGTGTGTCGTTGTCACGGTGTAGCTGTGTCAGAGTCTCAATCTTTTTCTCCAACAACTCAGCACGTGAGACCGAGTCTGATGCCTTGCGGTTGGCAGTGCCTAGCTCAGCCTCTAGTTGCGCAATACGAGTCTGCGCAGAGTCGCGGTCTGATCCATCCTTTTCTGCCTGGTCACCAGCCTTATCCAAGCTCGCCTTCAACTCCTGTAGTTCCGTCTTTGTCGAATTAGCCTCCTGCTCTGCCTTCTCTACTGCGCTTTCAAGACTTGTAATCTTCGATTGGAGCTCATTGTTCTTGTTTGTTTGTTCTGACAATTGCCTGTTGAGATTTGAAATCTCAAGTTCAAGCGACTCAATAGTTGCAGACTTGGAAGCAACTTGTGCATTGAGGTCATCGATCGATGCGCTTTGGCTTGGGGATGCGGTCGCTGTACGGCGTGTGGATTTATTGCTTTGTGATTGTGCTTGAGAAAGCTGTCTCTTGAGCGACTCGACTTCCGTTCTCTGTATGACAGGTCAGGATTGCCCATAAAGAAATTGTAAACATGAGCACCTACCAGTGCGTCAACCTCCTTGCCCTTCTCAACTGCAAGGGCAGCATCGCCTCTGCTCTCTCGAAGTTCCTCTAGTTCCTCTTCGCCTTTCTTCCACCTTCTCTCATTCTCCTCAACTTCACTTGCTAGTCTTTTGTTTTCCTTCTCCAGCTCTTCAATCTTCTGTGCTTGTTCCCGGTATACCTCACTTGTGACACCAACTCCAGGCGACAAAGGCCCGGCAGCTCCTGAGCGATAAAATGATTCTGACCGTTGTCGCGACTCGATAGCGACCGAAGGCTTGCGACCGTGCGGCTGCTTGGGCAATTCTGAGGGCTCATCCTCTTCTTCCTCGTCCTCGGCTGGAGGCGGAGGTACGCTGGTAGCCTCCACAGGTTCTGGTGCGACTTGCTCGGTCTTCTCTTCAGACTTCTCTTCGGTATTTGCGGCTTCGGTCGATGCTTCGGCTTCGGCTTCGGCGGGAGTTTCAGTCTTGTCCTCCTTCTTCTTTCCGCCTTTCTTCGCTTTCTGCTTCTTCAATTGTTCATACTAATAGCAAATGTTAGTGTCTGACATTAGTATATGTACTGCATGGGGTACATTGCGTTCAGTGACTATACAGCCAAGAAACACTACCTCTCAAAAGCACCAAATTCACACAAGAGAAATACATACGCGCTTCTTCGCCGCCGCCATCTTCTCGGCCTTTTCCTTTTCTTCGTCCGCCATTTTGTGCAGAGGCTATGATCTTTTGGTAGAGCGGTCGGTAAGTGGTCGCGAAGCTCGACAACTGAATGTGGGGGAGCTTGTGTCTCCAGGACCCCGATGATGCCAACTTGCGCCGCAAGATCACGCTAGTCTGTGTATGGAATAGCCAGATCGTCCACACTATTCTGGATAGTGAACATTACAACGTCTGCGTGGACATGTATATTCAATGAATACTATTCCTAGATCCTCTCTAGTATTTGAGGGCTCTATTTTGGTTAATTTTCGAAATTCTCAACATGACATTTGATAGCTGTTGTCGAATGACAAGTTGCTAGCCGTATTCACCGTCACAGAATGCATTGCACGCTATTCACTTAAGTTATTTTCCATGATTATGGTCGCATATTTCGTTGCTTATAGGCAAAGGGTAGGCTGAGAACTCAGACTCTGGGTGTGTTATTGTAGTCCCGTGTCAACGAGCAATTAAGTGTTTATACTAAGTGACGATCCTCAATCCCACCATCGATCGTGAGTTTGACCTTCGTTCTTCTAACAAAACTCAGTACATCACTAACCAACACTTTTCATGATCATATAGCATACTCGTTGTATAATTGCATCTGTTGCCACACTGGCGACGAAACTCTGGTCTAGAAATCCTGCTTCTTATAAACGAGCTCTCTCACTCATCTGTCTATGTGACACTGAAAGTCACGCGTTTAGCAAGAAAGAGATGACCAAGGATACCAAGTAAGACCTGGTTTCAATAGTGGTGTCATCTTATGGGGGTATAAGACTTGAAACTTTAGACAAGGGTGTATACTAGAAATACTCAACATAATAACATTTCCATGGATTTGCATGTAAAGTAGTCAGATAATAGAGACAATGAATAGTTCTCCACCACCTAGTCCCCTCGTATCTTTGTCTGATTCATGCAATGTTTTTTCTTTCACGTGTGAATGGAACCGAAGCACCAATATCCCAGAGTCTCGTATCCAACGACGTTATCAAACCTACCACTGTTTGACTAATCCGTCTCAAAAATCGGTTGGTAAAAGCATCCCCTCATTCATGGTAAAAACCGTCGTATTTCTTTTGGTTTTAGTCGCATGGCCAACACAAGTCACTCCACCTACATGCAATACATACGTGTTGCTGACCAACTGGGCTTACAATGACCCCGCGAGTGCCAGCTGAGACAGAAGAGTCGGTTGTTACACAGTTGCATTAGCGCCTTCCACCACCAAGCTATAGACGCCGCTACATCCGCAAAGCGCCACTGCTTTCCTCGCTTAGTTGGATGCATCAGCTTGCCACGGCAGTTATCCTTTCTCCTACAGTGGTTGGTGGCGTCTCCGCTTGGAGCCGAGAACCGCGGCGCGTGAACACGCACTGCCTTTGAACCGGCGCCCATAGTGCAAATTTACGCATAGTCTGGCTATGAGCTGATTCTTATCGATAGCAATAGAGTTTTGCTGGGTCACAGGGCTGCTGGCTGATCGCTGATCATCGGTAGCGATGGTGATGAGATGGCTTGATGGGTGCCAGACGGTTTGATCGCCATTGGAAACACTTGACGAGTGTCGTGGCGTGACAAGTCTACATACGCACGTAGGCTTTTACGTACGGACCCAGCGATTCATGTGAGTTGTCAGCGACTTCTGCATCGAATGAGCTTATTTCTGTCGGGTGCAAGTTTAGCACGACTGCACTTTGACAGGGGAAACACATTTGGTGCAAGTCGGCCTCTACCATGCGTTCGTAGTGTCTGCTTGACTATTCCAAGCCAGGTATTTATTGCGCACCCAGAAGCGCTTATGGTCCTTACGGCTGGACACCTTTGTGTATCAAAGGCTTGGTCTCTCCTTGGGTCTGTCGATCATTGACCTTGAATCGAGGATTGTGGGAAGGATCCAATGACCAACTGCGACCACGCCGCTTTGTGATGTGCGGATTGCAGTTTGCACATCGCTCATCAATAAAGGTTGAAGCAATGGACATTAGGAGTATGGTAGTCCTCGTGATATAATGTTAAGTAAGCAGAGTCCATGGACAGATCAGGCAAGTATCCCCCGGCACGACATATGAGGTCTAGTCATGAAAGCTGAGTGATGGCTAGAGCGTCGTGGGCTTTACGTTCCAGGTCGTCGCCAAGGTGTGAGCATCAAGCCTCGGCTCAGCCACGTCTGGAATTAGATTTAACCAATCGAGTAATTCAAGGGAGAAGTAGGAGGATGCGACGGACGCTCCGGTGTGTGATGGCGCTCCGTGGCGTCACCTAGTTACATGGCAGCCCGTCACTCAGATAACGTGGAATCCCAGAGTAAGAGCACGTCTGGTGATGGTTTCGCGAGCCGCGTCACCAACACCAAAAACTCGAGTTGCCGCAGTACATTCCATATTCGCCCTATTGGAGCGAGTAAATTAGCAGAAGTCTCAACACAATTGCCAACATGATGCTTGGCGTGTTGGATCGAGATTTTGTAAAAACAGCTGCTTGCGCCTTTGGTCAAGGAACAAGCCATCAGCAAAAGAAGTCGGGCATTATCGTCGATCCACAAGTCCAGGTACCGAAGCTATTCTTTTTTTTCCCTACTTGGCGAGTCTGGAGCTGGCGAGACAAGACGCATACAGCCATAGTTTCAGGAGCGGTGCCTGGGTGTGGGGTAGGCGCCTCTGGTTCGTCCGGAGAAAAGGTGGCCTAGACCTTGGAGTAGGTGAGCAGCATGCTGGAGCAAGCACATGACGGCGAACCATGGTTGATAATGCGCTGGCAGAACATCTCACTGGCTCCGAACTTGGAGAGGTAGTTTTTGTTGGGATGAAGCGTGGTTGGCTGTCCGCAACTTGGGTATGCGGCTCTGCGGGTCTCGACAGTACGCTTCCTAGGTGGTGAATGGTTGGAGAGTGAATGTGTGTACGTATTGGTGTGTTCACAGCACGGATTGGTAGAGCAAATTACCAGGCCCACCTAGCAGCGCAATCTCCCAAAATTCGCTCATAACATCCACGTTGTTGCCACGTCAAGCCGGCGCCGAGTCCTGGAGCCATGACAACGAAGAAGACGACGACGACGCGACGAACAACAATGACGATGATGATGGTAAAGAAGAAAACAAGGCAACAAAAACAAAAGTCGCCGTGCTCGGATCCAAGGCTTGTCCGTGATGTGGGTAAACCATGGTCAGGTGGTCTGGGAGCAAGTAAGTAAGGCGCAGCCGGTGGCTACGTGCCTGCTATTGGCCAGAGTTATCGAATTGTTCGTGGCGCATCCCCTATTTGGCAATAGGGAAAAATAGAAGCCGGAAATTGGCAATCTCGTCGTTCATCCGGCATCAAAACACAGATGAAACGAGATTCGTAATTTGTGCAATCGTGTACCTTTGAACCTTGCTGATAATACATGATACGTCAAGTATTACCAGCTTTCGCCGACAGGGCCGTCTACATGCCGACGTCTCGTTCCTTGGTCGGCCATTCAGGAGGGGCGACGTTTCCCCCCTGAGCGAGGGTTGGCGAATGTGCATCGTAAAGGTCATAACATGTGTATACGTACATACGTACATAGACTACTCAGGTACAGATGCGCAATATTGACGGGCGTCAGCGGAAGATTTGAGATGCAGGTGGACGGGAAGTCGGCAGATGTAGACCAGACAGTTGCCGCGGAGGGATTTGCGACAGGTGGAGAAGCACAGTGGCGGTGCAGTACCAATAACTATGTACTCGCATGCGAATGCGTATGTCTGAGCTTTGCAAAAGGACACGGTAAGTCCTGAAGGTGTCTCTATAGCCTGTCCCGCAGCGACATACTGCTTGGCAGCCTCATTCGCAATTAGAGAAATAGTCATGGTATTTGCCGCGCACAGTTTTTTTCTGCTCTCTTCACCGCTGGTCATAGCAGTAAAAAAAACACTGACGCTACGTAGATTTTGCTGGCGCAGATCCATGGAGGCAATGGAAGCTATAAGGGACGCCGTTGCGGGCATTGTGCTCCACAGATCGTATTGCCAGCGCCAGATGGGACAGTGCGTATAAGTTTGGCTGCGACGCTCATTTGAGCGCCCGCCTTCTCGGGCCAGCACCAAAAGCCGCTCACTCCGAGCATGCTTGGCAAGACATGTTTTTTTGCAAGATAATGATGACACCAACGACAGGTGGATCGTGAGAAATGAAGATGGACAAATTTTGCGGAACCTGTTTTTCAGCCCATGACAGGTGTATAGGCATGTCGAGAATAGATAGACCCTGGAGATCATTCAGATGATGCAGAGAGCGGGAGACATGGTAGTCCATGTTCATGACGTCGGAGCCAATAAACCAAATAGGAGCATGGTCCTGGTGCGAGACCGAACCCGTCCTGTGAGCACACGAACCGGGAGCGCGCGCATGGCAGCGCATAGGCATTGGGGTGCAAAGAGTATGTATATGAACAGAGGTAGCCAGGAGTTGAATTGGGTTGCGTGTTGTGTGTGTGTGCGTATGTATACATGCAGGTGTGTATGCGACGACGAAATGCGTGCTGCAATTGCGCATGCAGGGTCATGCTAGCCTTGACCGCCTTGCCCTGACCCTGACTTCCTAGACGGCCGAGCAAATTTTGCAGCCATTGGAGAAGAAGAAAAAACTAAGATGGTAGAGGCGGAAACTAGTAGGCGACATTTCATGAACGCCAGGCTGCCGTGGCCGTCGATTGGGACGACGGCTCAAGACACGGGTACTTGTCCGGCTTGACGCGTTGCCAAGCTGCAGCGCAGGCGATATCAGTAATGTAGTGAGGATCAATGTGCACAGCATTGCCGCATCAAGGGTGTCGTCTATGTACTGTGTGTGTGCTCCTTTATCTTTGCATACGCACCCCACCAGATTGGTCCAAAACGGGTCCGCAACAGGACTGAGTCGGGATGCATCCTCGGCCTGGGAAGAAGGGCAGTGAGTGAGTGCAGTGTGTCGTGGTGGTCGGGGAGGCTGGGTTTTATGTGGGATGACGGGCCAGCAACCAGCCTCGCGGAGACAAGGCGGCGGTGGGTGAGGTGAGATGATAAACAAAACAATGCTTGCTTCTTGGTGCAGTCATCTCATCCCACTTCTCCGCATTTCGTCTACGACGACTATTTATGGGTGGCGAGCACAGGCTCAGGTGGTGGATGCAAGGGGGATAGCGAGATGGCGAGGCGTCAGTGCCCCTGGCTAGTGTGGGCATCAAACGAGCGTAGTCTGTCCGAGCTGCATATCGAATGCGTGCTTGGCTGTCCATCCCGGGCAGCGAGCAGCCCCCCACTGCGAACGGGTAGGATGAAACAGGCCGTGTCCATCTTCATGTCTCGAGGCGGGCAGCGAAGGTGAGGGCATTGCTCCAGAAACCGGGAAGGGCCCAGCTGGCGTCAGATGGCAGGACAGGGCGGAGCGTCACAACGGTGGACGTGGAGGTGACAGCGGTAAAACGGGCATAGCTTGGCTGTGATTTGGCACGTAGCCGCGCTGTCCGACTGCTAGCAGCGGGGCGATGAGGAGAAAGGTGGCAAGGCTTGTAGCTTGCGACATGCAGCCAAGACGGTGAAGGAGATGATGGCCAGGCGGAGACAGGACCATGTTTCGCACGCACCGGAGCAGCGGTCAGACGTTGAGGGAGCCGCATGCAACTGCTTGCGAGTGCAACGATGAGAGGGAGCGAGTGGTTCGGCAGGCGAGCCAGTGCCAACACCAATGCCAATGCCAATTAATGCCCGTTCCTGGCGGTATAGCAGGCCAGCCGGCTGTCCAGTCAAGTGACGCAGCAGGCAAACCACCATGACGGAGCTAGGCCAGCCCCAAAGCCGCTCTAGCCAGCTGTGGCCTGGCATTGGCTCGCCGAGACGAACTGCTCCCTCGACGGCTTGCCTGGCTTGCTGGCCATGATGTGCGCCAGAGGGGGGCCTGTGACGAGCATGGGGAGGCATGGGGGAGCCATGTTCAGGCACAGGCACAGACGGAGGGAGACGTGTGCACAAAGAGGGCGATGCGTCTAGTACATCTACTTGGATACATATGTACGTATGTACAGTACTATATAATACCAAGTACAGGTGTGTGCGTGGGATGATGGGATGATGGAGCACCACCGAGTATTACCACCACCCCGCGCCGCATCCAGTAGTGAGCGACAAGGGTGCATTGGTGGGTGGTGTGCAAGGGAGAAAAAAAGCAAGCGGGCGTAGTGGGCAGCGAGCGGGCTGGCTGGCTGGCAGGACAGGACAGGCAGGCCGGGCAGGCACGCAGGCCAGCGCGAAATGAGGAGGGGACGGAGACGAGAGACGAGCAGGTGGCATGGAATCCCTGATCCCGGATCCCTGTCACCCTGCGCACGGCCCTTGCCTGCCTGCACTAGGCAGGAACCACCGACAAAAGAGATGGGTTGCCCAGGTGCCCGTCTCTCGCCCACTCCGCCTATTCACCGTCAACACCTCTCCTCCCCCGCCATCCTCGCCGCTCCCCCCGAACCCTCTCCCCCTCTGGAGCCCATTGTCGCTACTCACTCTTCCCGAGGCGACTCTAGGCATCTGTCCGCTCCTTTTCCCTTCCTCGTCGTTCCTTAATTCTTCTTCTTGGGTGTACTGGCTTCACTCGGTCCACCAACCAGACTCGCTCTCAACTCCAAACCCGCACCATACGCCATCTTGTACGCACCCGCCCTCACTCCCATCGCCCTCGCGTCACGTTGCACATCGCCCTGCAATCTACTTGCTGCCTGTGCTGATCCTCTCGCGTCAGTAGTAATCGCGCCCGCTCTTGTACCTCGAGAGCGCTTGTTTCGTCTCACGCCCATTGTGCCCGCGCCTGTAGCACTTCTGTCTCTCTCGTCACCCAACCACGCTACACCCTGCTGCATTCTCCGGTCTGTCTCCGCATCCCGCGCCCCCCAGTCTCACCTGCAGACCAACCACCGTCCTGCGCGTCCGTTGGCGACACCTGCTCTAGTTTTGTCCAGCCTCATTACCACACCTCTCTGCGCCACCACGGCCAGCTAATCGCCTCGCCATGGCTCAAACAGCGATACCACGACACCGCGCTACACAGTCGCAGTCTGGCATTGGCGCGCCCCTGTACCAGCGTCGACATCAATCAAATGCCGGGCCCATTGAGCTTATTCCTAACCCAGAGTTCTCGTTTCCCATGCGAGACCCAGACGCTGCCTCCTCAGCTCCCGCGCCAGCAAACTCACGACCAATGTCACTGCAAGCCTATCCGTCCGGCCGTAGAGGGTCGATGCCACACCACAGGCAAAAATCAATCAATGCCCTGCCAGACTTCTCCTTCAACCCTGCCGGAACACCAAAACCCGCCAAAGAGCCCTCACCACCAGTGTCACCCAACACCCTGGGTGTGCCAATATCGCCTTCGAAGCCGTCTCACGGACACAAACGGGGAGGAAGCGAATTCATTGGTGGTGACATCCGGCCTGGAGGCACCGCATTGAAAAGCAGCAGCCCTACCAAGGGCGAGGATGTCCTTCCTGCACCAAGCTCGACACTACGCCCAGGTCCTCCACCAGGCCGACGTGGACACGCTCACCGTCGTTCAGGCGCTGTTTCCTCTCATGACTTGACCTCGATTATGAGCCCTCCTGTAGCACCAGCTGGCAGCGCACCCAACACACCCTCTGAAGGCAACCCCTTTGCACCCGGTCACAAATTCAACAGGTCTATTTCTCAACCCTCGCTGCGCGACCACAGGTCCGACGACGATCCGGCGCGGCCACCGTCCAGAGCACGAGTGACGTTCTCTGATAGAATCGAGACCATCCGTCCGCTCTCGACCATTTCCTCCGAGACAGAGGGATCTCTGTCTACTCTCCGTGGACACTCTGCAGCAAACAGTCTTTCATCAATTGTCAGCGGCAACGCTCCAGCGCCTCCTCGAGCAGCACGTCCCACGCTGAACACGGTTCAAGACGAAGATCGACCCAGCACGGCGGGCATGGTACTGGACAAGTTCATCAGCGGCAAACTGAACGGTGAGGTTCTTGAGCGCAAAAGACCCGTCTCAGCAGTCTCACTCACGCCATCTCCTGCTCCTACGCCCACTCCCAAAGCACAGGCCAAACGACGAAGTCTCTTCCACCACAAGGATACGCAAAAAGCCGACAGCTCGTTTCCGACTCTTCCAACCAGCGCATCTGACCCTGCTCTTTCAAAGTCTTTCGATGCAACCCTCCCCTCACCCATGTCTGAGAACGACGAGTCTACAAAAGACTCTGCCAAGCCCAAATCCGCCTCCCGCAAGGGCAGCCACAAACCCCGTAAAGTCAAGTCTTGGGCAAACTCAATCATCACTCGCAAGGGAAAGCACGGTAAAAAATCAAAAGCACGCTCCCCAACGCCACCACCCAATGCTGTTGTTGATGGTGACGAGTCGGATGAGTCAGAGGAAATTGACTTTGAGCCCAACTTTGATGACGATACGACTGTTACAATCGTATCCCCTACTGAAACCCCTGCAGCTCAAATAACGGTAGATACGAGCTACGCGTCCTGGCAACCTCGTCCACTACAACGCGTCGACTCTGACATTATGAGCCCGGTCATCGACCTGGATGCCGCGCTTGGACCCTTCAACACTCCCAACGGCTCTAGCCCACGCATGAACCAGCGTGGATTTTCGGCGCATCGACGAGCCATGCACAGTGCCAATGGCATTGCGCCTTCGCATCGAAGGACAGAAAGCGCGCCGGAATTGGTGCCCTTTGAGAACCGATCATCTGTCATTGCGAATACTTCGCCCATGGCTGATGTCTTTGAAGAGGAGGAGCCTGAAGACGAGTTGACCATTCCTGTAAAGGCGACCAAGACAAGGCCAGCTACTGCAGACCCGTCAGAGCTCAAGATTTCGGTGGTGGAAGCCGATTCGAAGCAAGAAGGGCCTGGAATCAACTGGACCTTCAAGGATGGACTTGGTCTCAACAGGAGGCCAAAAGCGCACAAGGTTGACTCCTCGGAGCCATTGTCTCCTCGGGCAACATCACCTGCTGATGACCGCACCGAGGACAATGGCCCATCACCGCAGGAGTCTGAACCTGTTCAAGTCGTAGAAGACTACGAGGAGCCCCGAACATCATCCCTCACACATTCTTCCGATTCCACTGTTACCCCTCAAACAACCGAAGATACACCCAAGCAACGTCAGCCTGTCATGAACTTGACACTTCCTCTTCACCAGCAGAGTATGATGACCCCCGACACGATCGCGTCGTCCTTTTCATCGCCAGACTATCGGTCCAGCCAAATTTTCGATACTGAGCGTAGAGGCACCGCGACCTCTTCAATGACCGATTACCCTGTCATGCCATCTCCTCGCTTTGGCGAACCCGGCCCAGAAGTCCGCATCTCTACAGAGGTGCCTTCTTTGACATCTTCGCGATCAACGATGACTAGTGCGATGCAGGGTGGTTTCCCACTCGTCAGCCCACATCGATTCGGTGAACGCACGTCGTCTCTGTCGTCTGATCCCAGTGAGATGGAGTCTCGGCGTCGCAAGCGTTCCAGCATTGCGAGTCTGTCTCGTTTGATGGGCACTTCGTCTTCGAACAGCGAGCGCAGTAAGCTTTCGATTGAGCAGCGCCCGCAATCAGAACATCGCGAGCCTTCTCGAGAAAAGAAGAAGAAGAACATTGGCAGCAGACTGAGAAAGTTCTTCCAGTACACCAGAGAACCTTCTCCATCCAAATCCTGAAACCACGTGTCTTCGCCCTCACCCAACCAACAACGTGCGGCTGCTTCACTGCAACCGTCACCTGATACCACGATTTTATGGCCTCGCTCGAATGAGCTCGACACACCACCTTTTCCTCTCGCATGACCTCGGAGTTTAAACCAGCGAATGACTATTTAATGGCGCATAACACAGCTGTGATGCATGCGTACGCGAACTGGACTTTTTCGTTTCCTTTCTCTACTTTCCTTTACTGCGGCATATTTTCTTTGTATGAACATTGGAGGGGAACGGTATCTAGGGATCCTGTGGTTCGCATATGGAGCATGGAACTGAGACACAATCTATGGATACTTTGACTGGTCCTTTGTTTTTTTTCCTTTGTGGCGGCTTATGTTCACCGCCCCTCGACTTTCCTTAAATATCTAACCAACCAACAAAATGTATCAAATGGGCATTGGTTTGGCTATACTGCTTCATTGCGGATTCCCTTTACCATCACAACAAAAATGCTCATTGGGATATCGAACGGCACGAACGGAGTTTGTTTCTCTCTCACTTCCCTTTTCTCTACAATCATTTTGATGAACCAGCAAGTAAATATGCGGAGGCTGCATACTTAGTTGGCGTGGGGGGAAACTTTGAAGGTAGTGTACTTTTGACACGGAAAGAAGAGATGAGAAGAGAGAAAAGGGCCAAATTTAGTTTAGACGAAATTTCTTTCGTAACCCTAGGAGATTAGCAAGCTGAATGAAAAAGAGAGAGACATACACAAAAAAGAAATCAAATCAAGAATCTTAACAATAATTCCTTGGCTCAAATTAAACTTGTGTAGTCTCTCTAGGATCCCCATTGTATACACGGTACTTGTCGTGTTTCACCATCTGGTCCTACCTTACATATCCTTCTCCCGGTAAACCTGGCTAAACTTTCCCCCCCTCCCCTTTGCCGCTCTCTTTTACCGCGAACCGTTTTTTCTTCTTTCTCATTTTGCCGCTACCCACCCACCCGTCAACGCTTATCCCATTTTAACGCTTATCCCCTTCTTTGAAATACCGAGCTCGAGTCTCAGCTTCGGAGGGCAACATAAGAGCGAATAATTAGCCGTGCCGAGTTATTATCGTTTGAGGAAGGTATCGGAGACATGTAGCCTAACGCATACTTACTACTACCTACCTTAGCTTGTGGGTATCACGCATAGTCCAAAGGATTTTCTTTGGGGAATCCAAGGGATTACTCTTCTATCGTTTCTATTATCCTTCTACTACGTAGCTTTTCCGCCCTTGCTGTTCTTCGCTTTTTTCGCGCGCTACTAGATACCTACGTACGGGGGCAAAAATGTCCAATCTCCCCTTCCTCCATTTGCTTTACTTGTTTTCTGAGAGTGAGAGAGAGAAAGAGAAGGGAAAGAGGGAGATGCCGCGAAATCGCGCACTACCACTCTAACCACCCGAACCCCCCCAACCCCCCACGAGCCGTTGGCCAGTGTTTCCAATTTGTGCGACATGGGGTCCCGGGCCATGCGAAGTAGTGTAGTCCGAGCGAGCCGCCGCCGACGACCGAACGCCGCCGCCGGTTTCTGCATGGTTGGTTGTACTATCGTGCATACTCGTGTGTGAGTGAGAGAGTGGGTTTTTCTACATGTAACCGCACATATTTGCCCCCCTCCCACATCCTTCCCCGTGCGTTGCGCGCGCACGCGCCGGGTTTGTGTGTAGTAGTAGCAGTAGCTTATGTGGCTGATGTTAAGGGTTGTTTTGAATTAGTTTTTGAACGTCGTCGGTGGAAGAAAGATAAGATGTGGGCGGAGCGGGTCGGTAAAGTGTGTGTTTTCTCAGGTAGATTAAACTAACTGTGGCTTTGTTGCTCAAGAAAACTTGATCATCGATTATCTTTTGGCAAGATTGGGGGAAGGTAATTTCGTTTCCTGTCGGTTCTATGTGAACTTGGCTGTATGTTTTCTTGGCTGATGCGTGTGGTATGAGAGGGAAATATCACAGTGGTTTCCTTGTTATCACCCATGTTTTTGCCTTGCTACTTACTTACTGTGTACCCACATGACACCATATCTTTTTGCCTTAATTCTCAACTCGCATATCGGCGAATTTTTTTTAAATGAAAATAGCATGAGATATCAGCGTGGCCGCTTCATTCCGTATGACCTTTGTTTACCAACGGCACTCTGAGCGGGAATTCGGTGATCAAGGGCAAAGAATAAGCCACACTACTACTTGGGAATCGCGAACAGACACAACAGCCGCATATTCAATGTTACATCTTCTGCCCTTTCCCCGTTTCTGACACGCCGCTCGGTCCGGCCGTTCGGTGCAAATCGGTACAAATCGGTCAATAACACACAAAAAATAGTCGATTTATGCTTGAATAGCCCCCGCGCCCTGGCCCACCCACACCCCCTTCCTTTCGCGGGAACTGTCGAGGGTGTGTGGGTGGGTTTCCCAAATTCAATTCCAACAAGACCAAGCCCGAACCGGCTTCGTCGACGTACAGGGCTTGCCCCTTTTGAGCCCACCCAATAGCGCCGATGAATCTGTTTTCGGCGCAACGTTACATATACTTGGACCTATCGTGTCGGTAAAAACTCCTTATAGCACATGGATGATATAGGGTATATAGTTGATTTGAGGCGGAGGACGGGGGGGGGACAATAAATGTATGCGCCATCGTCCCCACTCTCCGTCTTCCCGTATTCAGGTTTCATTAGAATACATACGTACGTATGTGTGGACTATGTACGCAAAGGGGGGGAAGTAATGCGGCGCGCACAACCTGCCATGGAGGATTATTTCAAACGTGGTGTTTTTTGCGAATTCGAAGTCAAGTTTCCCATACTCTTCGTTTTCGCGGGGTTTTTTTCTTACGTACGTTTGCGCCCGTTTACTGAGAAGACGGGGACAAGGGGGACGTACACGGCGTATTTGCGATGTCAAATGTCCCGTATGTCAGCGGCGCTTTGCGGTGGAAGGGAAAAAGGAAAAGGAAAAAGGTTCGAAACTAGTCGCATGCGTATTCCTTCGTACCGCAGGCTTCCGTGCCCAGAGTCGCGGGTAGGGTCTTACTGTATTGGGAGCGTGGGTGTTAGCCTGAACCGAACGTGGTTGTGTTTCGGGAAGGAGGTGTGTGTGGATTGAGGCTGAGGCTTACCATACTATTCCTTACGTGTGTGTACGTGCGTGACTTTGGGCGGCTGGTGCTGCAAGTTGGTCGGTACGAGCCGTTGATCTCGCTTACGTACGGGTTGGGCTGAGACGACGACGGCGATGACGAAGTATGTGGTGCGTGGCCATATTTGCATAATCGATCGGTGCAAAATATGCGCTCCTTGGGGCCGATGGAGGTGCAATCATAACTTGGTCGTAGCATTAGAGTTTTAAGCTTATGCACGTGGAGGGAAGAATGTGTGTGAGCATCAGGATGAGGCTAAGTAAAGGGAAAAGCAAGCAGTATGTTTGCTTTGCAGTGGTTATTTTTACCTTGCCACTATTTTTGAGATTTGAGTTTCAGGGCATTGAGTTTTGTGCCTTGGTGTGTGATCAATCTTCTTTCGTATCTCACGTAATCTTGTACGTGGAGTAGATATAAAGTACTCGCTTGCGTAGTCTAGTCTATCCGCAACGGCAACCGTATGGTCTAGATCGGAATTCATTAGGAGAGCTTTGTAATCTTGAACATCTCAAGGCTAGTGACGTATCTGGTAGTCAAAGATGGTGATCGTGTCATTGCGTTGGGTGCCAGTGACATGACTGACATTGCTACCGTATAGTCCGAGATCAGCAGTCAGTAAGATTGGCAGCTACGGCACTGCCATGTCGCTTAGAAGAACACCCCAGATACCAAGATGATGATCAGCGTTGACAACTACCAGGGAGCACATCCAGTGCCATGTGGTTTCTGACTTTGGTATTGAGAAAGTGTAAACGCTGTGTACAGTAAGGTGATTATTCCAACCAACAACCAACTGTGCGTAGCAATTCTAGCAAGATTTCGATGCGCAGGTATGGTAGAAGTAAGTGGTTTACCATCTTTATGTAAGTAATCAGATTACTCCTTGAAGAAAATATGTTCTCATAATCATGTGCTTCTTCAGCGTCATTTTATGTACATCAGCGTATTACTTGTGTGAAATAGCTCGTACGAGGTAGTTCATATGGACGACCCGGCTTGGGCGACACGGCTCGGATGAAATAGCAGATACGGATGAGCTAGAAGAACGCTATACGCTTTACATGCTCCGCTACGGTGTGCTTCATTGGTACCTTCCTTACAATCCCCGTTCGATATCCTGCTGTACGGGGACTCGTATCATGTCCAAAACCCGTGTCGTAATCATCGCCAGATTTCTCTACATGGAGATGTATGTCCGCTTGAAAGAGGAGCTGCTAGCGTTTGCCATCAACATAGAATGTTTTATCACTTCGTTTCTCTAAGCCATGTATTCAAGTTTTGATTGTGAGAGGTGATTATTGTACAGAAATTCGACGTGATAGTGACTCAAAATGTAGGTATTGCTCTCCGGTGCGTGTTTGAATATGCCATCTCAGTGGCTAATATGTGTTCGCTCGTGAGAGATGACCAGATTACTATTATTGTAGGCAAAATCAGTTGGCGGATGTCATTCACCAGGGATACCCGATATCATGATTATAGCCCGTATGTGACATTGATATGTATCCTTCTCAACCCAACTACTTGAGTACCATTGAGTATATTATTGCTATTCTTCAAAATCCATCTCATGGACGAGTACTATATTTTAATGTCAAGCGGATATTACGGGGAGAAAGAAATCGAACGGAAATGGTGATGATTAGTAGAGTGTGAGTTGTGACCTTGGTTTCAGCCTTTGTGACTGTCCATTTAGTATCCCTTTAGAAACAACTATTGGTGCAAAGACTATTGTGAATGATCTATGAAAAAATGTATTGATATACCCAACTTCACATATTTCTCATATTGGAGTGTTATTCAGTCATGGTATCGCCTCCTGTTCGTGCGAAGAAAGTGAAGGCCTACTGAATCCATCACTGACTATGTACTCTCCTGGAGCTGTGAATGTTAGAATAGTAATATAACTAACATACTCTTGTCATTCACTATCTGTATCACAGATTCAAGCTCTCCAATTGAACTCCCATACTAATACCCTATTGAATCTCCCAACCATATAAGAAGCGCCTGTCTACGTCCTTTTTCTCCTCGTTACTCACCATTTTCGCTCCAACATTCTCACCATTTCTATCATTTCTATCACCGAGAAACATTCGTTTCAACTACATCCATAAAATCTCACCCAGCATACCTCCAAAACCCAAGCAAATCTTATCCAGCATGTCCAAGGGACCAAACTGCAGTGTATGCGGAGGAAGTCTATTTCCGCGAATCTGGGCAATGGAGGAAAGGGACTGAATTGCAAGGAATGCGGTATTTTCAGTGGGGCTTAGATGAAGGAGGTAATTGAATCTCGAGAACAAAGACTGTAAATGAAACACTGGGTAGACGATATCTGTATATTATGAATTCCCAATAAATACTTCAAATCATATGCATACTTGACCTTTACATATCACACCAAGTCTATGCATCCCGTAACTCCGCAACAGCAAAGTATCCCTTATTTTCCACCACACCTCTATCCTTCACCACAGCCGTGTACTTGACTACCCACTGCGGTTCCACATCCCCCTTCAATCCCTCCTCGTTGCCTTCCCCAGCCAAGACACCTGATCCGTTTTCACCGGCACCCAGGATCTGCCTCAAGGTCCCCCTTGGCAGGATATTCGTGCAGTCATTATGTGTGAGCAGCTCAATCTGTTGTTGTTTCGCATACAAGATAAGCGGCTTGGGCACAACACAGCAGTCCCTCACATTGATCTGATTAACACTCGGTTTTATGTTTGTTCGCTCGAGGAAGCGTGTCAGGCGCGCAACGCCGAATTCTGCGATGCCGAGTTTCGAGACGAGTCCCTCTGATTGCAGTTTCTCGAGCGCGTGCCATGTTTTTATCATAGTCTCGAGGTCTTCTGGGGGTACGCCGGCGTCTAGACAGTCACCGGAGGTGTTTTCAGATGTGGATTGGGTTGCGGAGGGAGGAGAGGGCGGGTCATCATCTTCAAAGTCGGATTCTTCGTCGTCGGCGTCAAAGGATATGCCTGGGAAGCTGACGATTAAGAGGTCTATTGAGGGTGTTCCTAGCTCCTTGAGGACGAGTTCTATAGCTTCCCTTGTTTGGGCGCAGCGACGGTCGGCAGGTATGTTTGGGAGGTAGAATAGTTTGACTGTGATGTCGTAGGACTCTCGGGGCTCGGTGAGCGGCGAGGGGGTATGTGTGGGTACGTATAGCGCGGAGTCGGTCGCGGTCGTCCATGTGCGGTAGTTTGGTTTTGAGGGTGGTGTGGAGGGCTGGTGGGCGGAGAAGTTTGCGCGCAGCGAGGATGTGAGCTCAGTGTTTGACTTTTCGAAGAGCGGACGTCGTATGACGGACGGTCCGCCAGACATAATATTCCTGATGTCGTTAGATTTGATAGTAGACAAATATGGGGTGGCCGTACGAGGTCGAGAGTATGAGCTTCATGGCTGCGGTTTGTAGGGTGCAGGCTACTTGGTGAAGAAGACGGTATATTTGAGTCTATTCCCCGGGTTTTGTTGTAGTATATGGCCTTAGAGGGAAGGTTGCAATGCGCTCAATGTTTGTCAGCCAGTGGGGCGGGTTTCAAAAAAAGGTTGCGCCTAGGTCGCTATAGCGCGGCTGAATAAAACAGCGAAGACGAAGAGGATATGAAGAGAGTGGTTTGGTGTATGCGATAAGACTATTGGCGCATCGAGTTCACAATATGTGTGTTTGCATATCAGTCCTGAGGCAAAGGCAACGGCGGGGAATATGGTCGAGGGCGCATTGACGTCTCAAGAGTCGCGGGGCTGGCCTGTGACCGCCGATCGCCCAAGTTGCACCTTTCCCAGGCCACGGCACTACTACAGTAGTCACTCCTCTCCACCTCACACGACATCATGACAATCAAGTATGATAGCGCCTGCACACCCTTATTACATTCAGTGCATTCACTGACAATTCATTTAGATACCTCATTCTGCTCTCACGGCAGGGCAAAGTGGTTGGTCCCCCACCCCAGAATGCAAAGCTCCCCCTGCTGATGCTCCCACGTAGCGTCTAGCCAAATGGTTCACCACGCTGGCGCCCAAGGAAAAGGCAAAGATAGTCAAGGACGTCTCGCAGCTTGTCCTTGCCCGTCGCACCCGCATGTGCAACTTCCTTGAGTACAAGGGTCAGTATGCCCCTGGAAGACAGTGTCTTTGCTCGACTCACAAGCATGCAGATACAAAGGTTGTCTACCGCCGATATGCCTCGCTCTTCTTCATCGCCGGATGCGACGCTACCGACAATGAGCTGATTACACTCGAAATCGTCCATCGCTATGTCGAGCAGATGGACAAGTACTACGGCAACGTCTGCGAGCTCGACATCATCTTCAACTTTCAAAAGGCTTACTTCATCCTCGACGAGCTCCTGCTTGCCGGTGAGATGCAGGAGAGCAGCAAGAAAAACGTACTGCGGTGTATAGGACAGCAAGACAGCCTCGAGGACATGGAGGTGAGTGAAGTGTGATGCGTCTCCGGTCCGCTTCGCTACACCCAGAGCGCCACTTGGCTGACGCGCCTGTCGTCCAGACTGAGGACGACATTGTTACCAAGATCATGTAAAGCCGTCTACGGAGCATTGAATCACATACACTCGGCCTGGCTGCTGTTCCTGCCTCGTCCCATTAGCCCTCACTGACCGTGCCTTCGGCCTCCAGGATGATGGTGGCAGTGCCGAAATCTTCAAAAACCGGCTCCGCGAGCAGGGCATCATGTGAGAGGCCAGATCCACATTCGCGTACAGGACCTTGATTCATGGCGTCAATCATCGGGAAAATGGCGGGGCTTTGTTTGGGAATACGGCAACGACACGGTTCATGCCACAGACACACTTCAAGGACAGGCGTTACGGCGATACGATACCACACGGCGCGGGGAGTCGGGTTATTGGAGAACGCACCACCTGCCATCCTGCCTTGTAGAGCGGATGGCGGTGGCTGTACTCTATCTACTACAATCAAACATGTCCGACTGGCGGGCTTTGCTCGACACAGCTAGGTCTTACACAAGTGGTTTACTGAGCTCGAACGTGATCATACATCATGCCATCGAGACTTCTGCCCTTGACATTGTTGCTCGTTCTCTTCTGTTACCGTTTTCTTGCTGCGTTACTAAACCTAACCACCTAGCAACAGACATTGTCCATACCTGGCTAGCAATTGCGCATCTGCACCTTGTGACAGCAGTCGGTTCGGATCAAGTCTTGGTCCTTCTACTCAGAACCTTGCCAGGCACATATGAAATGACACATTGCCGAACCCAGTGGGGTTCTTTACCAGGCAATTGATCTATCCCAGTTCACATGCTCGTTCGACTTACTTCAGATGACACATTACGTACTCGCGCAACATTGCGCATTGCCGGTACCCAACTGACACCAGCGCTCAACACCAGTCGTCTCTCACCAGTTACCCATCTGGTCTTATCAGCTGCTGTTGTTGGTTGAGGACCTGGGCTTGTATGAACCAATCAGGAATGTTAACCCGACACACATGCCCTTGTTAGCTCGGCGACACCGCCAAGCTGATCACCGCTGTCTCCGCAATCGCGACCACGTCGTAACAGCGACACCTCACACCACAGTTCCGCTCACGCTATACACATGTCCACCGCCTGCTAGACGACTGTCTGGCCGAACAACAGTACTCTCTCCTCTCTGCAGCCAGCCTAGAGTCGTGTCTACTCGTTGTATCGGTTCGCGCAGGCCATCCCTCCCGAACACACCACCGCCCGCAACCAGTAGCCACTGCGCTCTGAACCCCTATCCTCCTCTCGACATCAAAAACCAACTCGGACATTTAAATTCACATACTTTTCGATCGAAAACAACCTGGTATTGGCACAATGAAGGTGGGTAGTTGATGCGACAAGGCCCCGGTGATGGTGGTGGTGATGATGATGTAGCTGATCCGGTGACGCAGTACCTCGACCTGTGCGCCCTCCACGAGGTCAACCTCGCCCTCAACTTCGACACCCAAGATACTGCCATTATTGGCGGATGCGATCTATGGACTGTAAAGGCAGCTGGGAGTGACAAGAAATTATACAAGCGCATTGAGAAGACGTTGGAAGAGCGACACAAGGACTTGCTATCGGCGGTTGCGGGGCTGTCGGAGCAATCCGCTGCGCAATTCGCTGACCAACTTGACATTTCCAGAGATACCCCGTTTGGCACCTTCAGCGAGGCTGCGAACCGTCACACCTTTGCCTACCTTATTGCAACGCTCAATGCGACACACATTGACTACGACTTTGCAAATACACTGAACCCCGATGAGTTCCGCCGCGAAACCATGCACAGTTTCATGCACAAGATCGATACGACCATGTACTACCTGCGACCCCAGGTGTATTCGGCGGGCCTCCCCGCAGGCGCCGTCACCCCGCTCGGCTCGCCGATATGGAGCCCCCGCTCGTGGCAGCTCGTTGACAGCGAGATGGATATGTCGAGTTGTGAATACTATGCTTGGGAACCATCAGATGATCCTTTTGCCGATGATGGTGCAATCTGGAGTCATCACTTCTTCCTCTACAACAAGGAGCGCAAGCGAGTAGCCTACTTTTACCTGCGTGGTATATCGGCACTCTCCAACTCGCCTAGCGTTGCCATGTCGCTCATGTCCAAGTTCAAAGCAACCAAATACGAATCTTCAGCCAATGCGGGCAGCAGAAAGCGTGCCGAGTACTGGCTGGGAGCTCGTGCTAAAAAGGGACTCGAGGCGTATGGCGATAGCGATGAGCTCGACAACATGGTAATTGATCATCCGGGCGAGGTTGTCGATGCAGAGGAGGAGCAATATATCCCTGCGAGAGAAATGAGCATGGACGCTGATTACTACTACGAGAGCGAGGGAGACAGCGACGTCGAATCACTCGTTGGCAGGGAGAGGACCGTGAGCAAAGTACGGACAATGAGTGAGGGTGTTGTGGAGAGGATGGAGCTCTGAGATGTTCATTATCTCCTCCACAACGTTTGCCAGCTCGAGAAGGTCAAGTAAGAGGTGACTAACCGGCACTCAACATGTCGGAGTAGCCTCACTCTTTCCTTTGACCTTCTTTGTTTTTTTTTCAGCACTGTTGGGGTCTTTTACTCGGCGAGTAAAGGTTTCCAATAATTTTCTGTTTTGTTCGTTTCTCGTTTCTCGTTTCCTTTGCGTTTTTCACCCATCTCTTCACCGGCTCGTGAGAAGACGAACCCATGAGAACTGACAACAAGGGCTTTTACGCTCGGTGCGAGCGACGCGTTTCAAATGCCTTTTTTCTTCCAGTCTGCATAATTCGTCTGAGCCTTGAGATACCCCATTCCCTTTTTTGTTTGTTCGTTTTTTTTCGTCCTGTTTTCTGTTATGTACTTCTCGCGTTTCTTTTCTTTTTCTCAATGTTTGGTTATGCGCAACGGCTTTCTGCGTAATGGGTGGATGGAATGGAGGGGGATTGTTTATGTGTGACGATGGATATGACTGGGATGACGGCGTGTAAGGGGAAATGGTGTCTTTGTTTAGTTAACATATATACGAAAATGTGATACTGATACTGTTACTACCAATTTTAAATCAGGCTGTGATCTTAGTCGCAGGACGCTTCTTGTTTTTCTGTTTGACGCAGAATGTGGCATGTGTGTTCGTTCACTTCACTATTTGTAGCCGCAGTTCAACGGCATCGAGTACATCAAGGTTATACTCAAAAGTAATCCCCCCCCCTCCCCGTGATTTTCCTCCAGCCATACGGTCAAGATATTCCACGGAGAGACTGGGGGGAATTCTCGAAATTCCGTTACAGCTATGTTGTCATGCGGAATTGTAGACGAAAAGCTCAGAGGCACTATTAGATATTGAATGGTCAAAAACTCATGTGAACTCTGTTCAATCATGTACCTATCATGTCTCTGGTTTAGAATTGAATCACATCTTCTCTTACCTGCTTCCGTTCGTTTCTCTTCTTGTTACGATTGAGATACGACCTTGGCTTCCGGCCATCTTTCTTGTGATCAAAGCAAGTTGATCTTCAGACATCTATTTGTGTATCTTTCTGACGGGGCTTCGCGGCATCAATTCTTTTACTATAATCAGTCTTAGAAGAAGAAGACGAGTGGGGGAAATTTGTCCCAAGAGTTTTTCACTTTTTTCTTTATATAAAAAAATTCCATGGCTGAAGCATTACGATAAGAACCCATGACATTTAGTTTTAATTTTAAAAAAAGAAAAGTAACACGCAAGCTTAGAAAGGGGTAGTAGGATCAAAAAAAAATCTTATGTGTGTAATTTGTTAATTATCAGCATCTTCCTCATCCACCCGAGACTATTACGAACATACCGAATACATCCACTGGACCCC
>NW_014575201.1:0-23802 GCF_000527765.1 Bipolaris victoriae FI3 | reverse complement strand
GGGGAGGCGGCACTTGCACCCATGTCGGTACCGTGGAGAGAATGGGTGATCGAGGGTGCGAAATGGGGGGCGGGATCGGGTGTGTTCCGTGCAGAGCGCGGATGTGTTGGGGGGATTGCATTCCATGTGGAATCGAGTGGGATGGGGGAACGAAATGACGACATGTGGGAAAGCAAGAGAGAGAGAGAGATGGAGATGAAGAAAAGGATATGGCGCGTAGCAAGAAAAAAAACAATGTAGGAAAGCTGCAATGGTACTGGGAGCGATATTCTCATCATAATGCTCGTGAGCTTGTTTGCAATTGTTCTTTCTCGATGTTGTCTAACCCTAAACCGTCGGTCTAATCGATAGAACCACGCGCAATGTATCTCGCATGCATACGAAAATACTAAATGCGATACACAACGAACTTTCATTGTCTCTCGCACGAATTTCCACAAGAAAAGTAGTTGGGTTTCCTCCCCCAGCTTTCTCTAGGTCATGGTGACGAGCTCCTCGGCGGAGACCGGATGGATTGCCTATTGAAGAAAAAGACGACATGTGTTAGCAAAGATCCATGCATGTATATATTAGATAACGTGTCAAACCCTTGATTGTGTGTGGCTTCCACGATTTTTCGTGTTAATGCCCCCTGCAGACGTGGGCACATGTTCGCAACGCATTTTACCAGGGGGGAGGGCGGCAAACCGCCTGCATATGCAGGCACGGAACAGCCGTCCAGAACGAGAAATTGGAAGGAATGGAAGGAAGGCGTAAGGGAGGGGAGGGGAGAGATAAAAAAGATACGTACCACGCAACTGTCGAAATCCTTCTTGGTAGCACCCATCTTGATCGCCACGCCGAATCCTTGCAGGATCTCGCTGCTTCCCTGGCCAAGGATGTGCAGACCGACTACCTTCTCCTCTGGGCCTGCACAGATGATCTTGTACGCAGTGGGCTGCTTATGCTCTTGATCCATCATGGCAAAGTACATTGCCTTGAATTCTGTCTTGTAAATCTTGATCTTATCGTCGCCGTACTTTTCGCGGGCCGCGGGCTCGGTCATACCAATCGAGCCGATTTCTGGGTGAGCAAAGACGACAGAGGGAATGTTCTCGTATACAAGGCGGGCATCGGGCTGGTTGTTGAAGAGGCGGTCTGACAGGCGGCGGCCAGCGGCGATGGCGACGGGTGTGAGTTCGAAACCGCGATCACAGACGTCACCGATGGCATAGACGTTGGGGATGGACGTGTTCTGGAATTCGTCGGTAACGATATGGTTCTTGTCGTTGACCTTGATACCAAAATCCTTGATCTTGAGGTCCTCAATTTCAGGCACACGTCCTGTCGCGAAAAGGACAGTCTCAACCTCGACAGTGGATTCCTTTTTGCTCTCTGTTTCCTGGTAGGTGACACGCTTCATTCCGTTTCCGATATCCTCTACTTTCGTAATCTGTGTACCCTTGTATAGGTTGATGCCTTGACGCTCGTACTCCTGAGTCACGGTGTCCTGGATCATGGGATCGAAGCTTCGGAGGAGCTTCTGGCCGCGAATGAAAAAGTGTGTTTTGGTGCCGAGAGCGTGTAGCATGCCGGTCATCTCAACACCAATGTATCCCGCACCGCTTGTTGCGATACTCTTCGGCTGCTTCTCAAGCTCGAAGAACCCGTCGCTGTCGATGCAGAGTTCTTTTCCGGGAATATCAGGGATAACTGGGCGTCCACCAGTTGCGATGAGAATGTGTTTCGCCTTGATGCGCTGAGTGCCTCCTTCATTCAGTGCGACTTCGACCTCATCCTTTGCGACGAATTTTGCGCGCCCCCTCAGGTGCTCAATCTCGTCCCTGTTCAGATTGTTCTCGTAGATGCCATTCAGGCGGGTAACATAGTCATCCCGCTTCTTTTTGAAGTATGGCCAGTCGAATTCCGGTACCCCGCCAACCTTGAAGCCGTATGCGGATGCGTCCTTGAACGTCTCTGCGATTGCTGCCGCATTCCAAGTCACTTTCTTCGGTACACAGCCTACATTAACGCAAGTACCACCGTATCGTTTCGACTCGACAGCAATAACCTTTGCGCCGTGTTTGGCGGCTCGTCGGCCAGAGGCGATACCCCCACTGCCAATACCGATGACTAGGTAATCACATTCCTTGGTCTCGGCCGACATCTTGAGACTCGTTGTCGAGAAGTGAGACGAGAGGGTTGCTAAGCGTGAGGATGCCACTGCGGTTCGTGGAGACTGGAAGTGGGGTCGTGACAGAATGGTGTTTCTTGTGGATGGAGGGGTAATGGTATGGAGACTCGCAGATAGAGCTCGCAGTCTGTAAGCCGTGGTTCTTTGCATTAAGATTGCAGATCGGGTGCTAGCAGGTGCTTATATTATGACGACAACACACCCAGGCCGAAAATGCACCACCGTATTTAAGGACGGTTCTGGATTACTTTAGTAAGCCTAGATTATCCAGACACAGTCGTGCAGCTACGTCTTGCTGTGCAGCCCCTGGAAAGATTCCTAGGTAGCAGCAATGGGGAAGAAAAGGGCTGGACCTACGATGACAACGCAAAGGGAGCAAGGTTGCCGAGGCACGCCACTTTTGATTATGCAGAAGTTTTGCGATTTTGCGCTTATGGAATCAACAGACGATGACGCGACCTCGGTCGACTAATCAGGGTGCATACGCTATACCGCTTGCGATAGCTACTATGACAATTACCTCATCATTTCTGAGCTCCACCTACTGCGCCCGCACGCGCCTACACCAAAGCAATTGCATGTTCACCCATGTGAGATCGACTTTGGGATTGTTGGTGGGATAAACATGCCAACAAATGACAGCAGCAAAACTCTCCTTGGATCCGGAGTTCTAAAGCAAACCCGACAATTCCCAGACGTATCACGCCATCTCCACTGTGAGCTTTGACACTGCGTACTTCATCGCGCGTACGATTGAACATATCAATCTCGATTCACACTTACTCTAACTCTTCAGCAATGGGGGGCAGGCTTTCCATGCCCAAAGCCGCCGATGGCTTGAGTGAAGTCCCCAAAGCCGCACCTGGCAATGCATCAGCACGTTTTTCACGGAACCGTGGTATCATCAATGGTCGTGTAAGATCTCTCTTTCGGAGGTAGGAGTCGCCTATCATGTTTTCTCTGACCCATATACAGACGGTCATGGCACCGCTAGCTGCCTTTACCATGGCCGGACTGCTGTTCGTTTACGCTCGAACGTCAATACGTGCCGCCAAGCTCAATGCGCAAAAGCACCGAGAGGCAGATGGAGGTCAGATCAGTTGGCACAAAGAGAGCCTGAGGCGGCACGGGCAGATTGAGAGGCTGGACGATGATAGGGGAACGTTTGGAGAGGCGCTACTGGGAGATATGCGTAGGAAGAAACAGCGCAAGGCCGAGGAGAATCAAAAGGTGTCGGCCGAGAGATCGGAAAACGATGCGGAGTTGAGGAAGATCATAGGCAAGAAAGACTGATGTAGCCAAGAAGAGGCCCAGCTGGCGATGGCAGCCATGTCAGACGTCTCTGCAGGAGGAATTTGGCTGAGCTGATATATGCAAAATCACGAGGGTTGAGGATGGCGCCCACATGTACAAGACTGTTCAACGCATGACCAGGATTTCAGTAGTTCTTGAAGTTAGATATGATATCTCGAACATGATGTGGCATCGGAAAGGAGCATGGCTGCGGATGCTGATGAGCTTAATTCAACACACGTACCATGGTCCGCGGCCGGTAGCCTCTTGTCATACACGTCCTGTCACAGATGCAGGCTTGCTGTCGGATGGCCAACGTCGGGTAGCTGGAGCGCAAGACGCGGCGTGGAAGAGGCCCTAGTACCAGCGCGCGACTTGACGTTAAGATTGTAAATCAGAGAATGACTGTCCAAGTACTGTGGCTGCAGTAGAGGGCGGATGTGATTCGCCTGAGCTATAGCGATGCATGTGGACTGGGGTAAGTGTTCAGCTTCGCATAGGCGCGAACCGACCCCGCATTCCACACCGGCACTCTTGAATTACACACCTGTACAACGAGTTCTGACAGGATGACGGCATGGGCAATCAAAAAAGCATACGCATGCCCAATGCCAAAGCAGCGATCGTCTTTTGCGTGTGGTGGGCGAGACATTTCTGCGATCTGGGAGACACATTGAAGTGCGATTCGGCTTGTCGATCACAGCCATGCGCCAATCAGGCCATGGTTCCGGTGACGGTTAAGCCGCTTTGGAGTGAGCTTAACCCCACCATTCCATCACCACGCTCCGAATCTATACACACTCAGCATCTTCCGCCATTGTCGCCCACCCTCCCTCTCTGCCACCAACCCTTTCACGTTACACTGATCGCGCGCACTCCTGCAACCCACTGAGCCTGACGACGCAGCGGTCTTCATGGAGCTTGTCTGGCTGCTGGCCCGATCGCGATTGCCGTAGGAAGACAGCACTGTCTTCCACAGCTAGCGATAGCCGGTATGCCCACGCAGGAGGGGGAGAGGCCAAATTTACAAAGAGGCGTTTCCAGTAGGCCCCGTGATCTGACCGACGTCTCGAGAGCCGTCCTGCGCAGCGAGCAGGCAAAGCGATGGACAAAGCGCTACAGGACTGAGGTCGCCGCGAGCTCCAGTAGCCTGCTGTCTACCTTTGCTGCTGTGAGCCAACCCATTCACGGTGACTTGCTACTGAGCTCGGAGGCACTAACAGCTTCCAGTATCCTCTCGACTCGGTCAAAACCCGCCTGCAAGCGTATGCCAGTCTTCCCTATTCACTCGTAGAATACGCCTGACTCTAAACAGTTACAAATTCAACTCTTTTGCCGACTGCGTCCGCCATACCTACAAAACCGAGGGTTTCCACGGTTTCTACCGTGGTAAGCCGGTTGTTTCTCCGCGTAGTATCGAATGCATTCTAATACACGCGTCATAGGTGTTTGGTCTCCTCTCGCAAGCATAACGCTTGTTCGTACGGTGTCCTTCTCCATATACCAGCGCTCCAAGTATGCGCTTGACAACTGGATTTACCAGACTACTGGGAGTTCGCCACTCGTAATCGCGAATACCAAAGATGCATGGCCCACATTCTCAACAGTCGCCTGCTTCGGGCTGGCGGGGGTGAATGCGGGCGCAGCTATTACAGTCATTGCATGTATGCAGAAGGGGTTTCCATTTGCGGGCGAAACCGACTAAACATTCTCTAGGTCCGTTCGAGCTGACGAAACTAAGCGCACAAATTTCAGTGCTTATGGCCGAGCGTAACGATGGCGGCGGCAAAAACGAAGCGATACGGAAGAGTTACCAGAATTTAGGAACCTGGAAGACGGCACAAAATCTGGTCAGGCATCGGGGTTGGGGTGGCCTGTATTCTGGCTTTCATTTGCATTTACGTGGGTAAACCAAAGCATCAAGGCAGAGAGAAAGGTGTAGAAAGCTGACATTGCATAGTTCGGGATTCGATCGGCACCGGCATCTACTTCATTACATATGAGAGCGTGAAACAGGTTTTGGCAAAAGCACGCGGAACATCGCCCACACATCCGTTGGCAGTTGTCATAGCTGGTGGCCTTTGTGGGCTGGTGAGTTGGGCATGTGTAAGTACGCCTAGCAAGGGAGGAAAGGCATACCTAACCGTTTTTTATAGATATTCCCCATCGATACAGCCAAGAGCATCTATCAGCGCAACTGCCTTGTTGGAGGAAAAGACAAGGCCACTCGTCCGAAGATTCAATTTTTCAACCGTCGGATGTATCGAGGTGAGAATAGGTCATTGGGATTTTTCAGATTCGCTACTGACAAACTCTAGGCCTGGGTGTATCAATGTCTCGCTCCTGCATTGTCAACGCAATTTTCTTTACTGTATTCGAGTTCACAAAGAAGCGCATTAACAGTATGACTTACGACGACGAGCTTCTGCGCGCCAATGGCGTATAAATGGGAATCCCTTATTGTGTCAACATAAGGCATCCAATAGGCGCATAACATGCTTAGCTGAAAATTGTTACACAGGTTATTGTGTGTTTTGGATATGTTATCATGGGCACATCAACCAATCAAGTCAAATTCAGACAAACTCTGCAAGATATCAATCTACGTAAAAAACAGGGTATCTGGTGATTGTACTACCGTCCACTCAGCTCTCACCTTTGCCAGTTCCATAACAAACAGGAAGCTATCGCACAACTTACTTGGGCATTTACTACCATTCTCTGCTTTAGAATGTCCCTGTAATCGATGAGATTGGACTACTATGCCACTCGGGGACGAATCATCAATACTAGCTTGAGCAAGCCTAGATGCCAAATCCTGGACACATGTAATGGCGTTAGAAACACAGTTGAAGACCTCATTGAAATGGGGTAACGGCAGAGAGGAAATTTGTACGATGCGTTGACGAAGAAGAGCAGTTAGGCGGATTTTGTGAAATAAAGAAAGTGGGCATAAGCTAACACACGGGGGTATAGTGAGTCACATGCTGGTGCGTGCAATAGACGAACGCTAAGAATGGCAGACAGAACCCACCCCCAAAGGTGAGTGAGTGGTTGGTCCCGAATTGAACAACACAACTTGACTTCACTGCTGCGCTAGCAAGGTTGTTGGAGGATAGAGAAGCCTCTAAAGACATGGCATTTCGTTGCCCGTTGTCATCACCTAGGGTATCACGGAGAGACTCCCGACATTGCGCTTTTCGAAGTATTCATTGACCTGCCGACCTAACATATCTCATGACGCCGTCTTTGTTTCTTCCGGGGAGGGCCCGTGTGCAAAACCGTGGTCACGGAGAGGTCGTGACTATTTCTACCCCAGCAATGGGGATATGCCCGCTGATGAATCCGTTGTACAACCCCGATAAAGGCAAATGTCGAAGAAAGGAAGAGAAAGAAGACGCTTAGTCGAAAAGACCGAAGCCCATGTCCTCGTCGGACTCCTCCTTCTCTGTTGGTGTGTTAGTCAGATCATCTGCCATGGCCATTGTGTGTGGGCCAACGTACCCTCTTCCTTCTTCTCCTCGGCTGCTGGTGCGGCGTCACCGGCACCGCCAGCGGCGGCAGCACCACCAGCGGCAGCAGGGGCAGCAGCGCCGCCACCTGAGCCAACGTTCAGGAGCAGGTCCTTGACATCCTTGCCCTCAAGAGCCTATTCACACATCAGAAATTTGTCTTGTAACGCAGCATTGCCGTGAATGCGCACCTTGGCGAAGAGGGAGGTCCAGATGGGCTCGACGTCCTCGACCTTTGCGGCCTTGATAAGAGACTGGAGCTTGTCGGCCTGTTCAAATTAGCCATGGTGCCCGGAAATTGCACAGATGCACCTCGGGAGTCGTACAGTGATGTCGACACCGTCATCAGCGAGGATGAGAGCGGCGTAGGAGGAGGCGAGCTCGGCGGTAGACATTGCGACGGTTGTGATCGTGAGATTGGTCGTGAGGTCGAGGTGGTTGTAGTTTCGAGACTGCTGAATTCGTTTGATGGTGTGGAAGGCGCTAGTGGTGTCCTTCGCTTAGCTCGGTCTAGCCTGTTTTAGAATGGAGGCTGACTTTGCCCCTCGGTGACGTTCCAAGCCCTTTCCCCGCTCTCATGCTGCATCTTGGCTTCCCGCCCGGCTACGTGCAAGTTCGCATATTGCTGCACTCCAGGCCCTCACCAACCACCGAGTTAGGCTCAACCCCACCTCAAGACGATCCGGCCATCGCTGCATAATTCTTGTGGACCACCATGACCGACTCTCCACTGCCGCGGATTCCGCTCGACCCGAAAGAGCAGCCTATTCTCGACAGACTGCAATCCATCCGGACAGAGCTCGAGTTGCTGAAGCGCGACCGATCGACTTACTTCAAGAGCCAGGATGTCTTGAAGCTGTACGATCAGGTTATCGAGCAGGTCATAGTTTTGAACGAGATTCGCGAAACGAAGCGTCTTGAGCAGAACAAAGGTATGTCACGTTGCCACCTGCCGAATGTAGCCGCAAATCCGCTGATATCTTCTTGTAGTTGACTACATGCTTGATGATTGTTTTCAGCTCATCTCACTTGCATATCTGACCATCGGAAAGAACCATGAGCCACCAGCAGTGTATGCATCTAACCACTGTTTACTTTGCGTATACTGACCTCTCCGTAGATACTCATACGTCTCAACAATCAAAGTAGGACAAGATATCCAGTACATATAGTCCTAATTCCAAGTTCTAACAAATTTTAGCGCCTCCTGGATCACCTCAAGGAAGCTACATTCTATTCGCAAAAGGACCTTGAAGCACTCGACAAGAATTTGAAGGACTGTCGAGACTATGTCGAGCGAGGCAAAGATCAGTATAGCCCCCACCTTCTCACTCTTCTCGACGCTCGTATCAAGGTGTGCGAGGAGATTCTAGCCGAACTGAACCTCAACTTATCCGAGCTCACCCCCGAGCTGATACCAAAATGGGAGAAGCTGGTGTCAATATTAAGATCAACTTGCGGTTGCAACACACGATCGAAGGTGGGTTGTCTTTGCAAGGCACTCCGCGTATATGCTCACTGAGTCTTAGTTTCCTCATGATGAAATTGAAGAGTACGAGCAGGAATTGATCAAGCTAAACGAAGAACTCAAAGAATACGGAATTCATGCATATGAGACCACCGGTTCAACCGAAGAGAAGCTAGCCGAGATGGTTGATAAAATGCAACTCACCCAAGAAAATCCTGAGCCGGCACCAGAAGCAGAAACTCTCATTGGCACACTGTTGAGGCGAAACCTGCTTTGGCTTGCGCTAATCAAGCAAAAGTGCGTGCCTTCCTGTTCCTTTCCAGTCGTTAGCTAATGCATGTATAGGCAAGGACGCATAGCACCGGCCTTCAAAGATACTTATGACAAGCTCCTCACCATCCGAAACAAGCTTGAAAAGCTTACGCTTACGCAAGCATGGTCACTCCGTGAGACAGATCTTTGGGACTTTCAGCGTCAGCTTGACCGCATAGACGAGGCACGGGTAGACGGCAACTTCATTGATGCACTAGGGCGCCCATCTGAGATCTACGAGCAAAGAGTATGTGTCACCTGTACTATGAGAGCTTGTAGGCTAACATACCAAGACACTACTGTACCTCCTACGGAAGAATTATGCGCTCATCTACCAGTTGCTCTTAACATCCGAGCCTGTCTCTGAAGCATTGTTGCCAATATACAACCAACTGACAACTCTCCGAAAATGTCTTCTCGAAGTGAAGAAATTGGGAGGCGTATCATCACCAAGAGAACTGTACCCGTATAGCATGAAGGTTTGTGTTTCATAATGATACTTCAGTCTGCGTACTAATGTAGGAATAGTTGAATTCAATCGACAATATGCGTGTAGACGGTAAATTCATGGTGGGCGACGAGATACCTGATGGTCAAGGCCGCGTAACACAGCTTCTGGAAGAATGTTTCGAGCTCGCTTATGACCTAAGGAACGACGCCGAAGACGAAAGCTCTGCAGACGCTACACCGTCAAGCGAAAAACCAGAGCCTCTTAGCACTTAATTACTATCTTTCTTCCTTGCACGCAATCTCCAAGGCTACCACTTTCAATATAATCACCTTGTCTACTTCGGCACGTACACCAGCTGGGGAAGGGCTCTGCACCGGAGACGCTTGTTCTTTGGACCCCTGTACTTTACTATCTTTAATACGGCTCAATCATTCTCAACTGCTCGATTTCATCTTCAAGTGGCGTTGGAGGTGGCATATCCGCATCCTTAAATGTTAGGTGGCTGCCATACGATATGCCTAGATCTATTAGCGTCTTTTCAATTTTGATTTGGAAGTTTGTTTTCTTGTCGCTTACAGAGCTCTTCGCCTGCAAGAATGTCTCTCAAAGCTCGGTATATTATAATTTTGCGACAGAGATCTCGCATCCATCCCACATTCTGCTCCTGGGTCGAATGGTTGAACATGCTGCCTAGTCCAAAGACGACTGCTTGCGAAACCTGGTGATTGCCGTGCGCATCTGTTTGGGGCCAATTGCTGGACGGAGTTAGGTCTATATACTTGCAGTCAACTATTGACGTGCCTCTCTAGAGTTGCCGCCGAAGTCATCTAGGGGCTTGTGACATGGGGAAATTAAGTCTAAGTGTCTTCGAAACCAATGCACAGATTGAGTTATGAAGCAAGCATGTACAGGAATCGAAGAGTAGAGATACCTACTAGGTATAGTGATAAAGGCAAGTGTTCTCTATATGCTTCTTATTCTCGTCTATTCCCAATATCAAGACTGGACAAATGTCTATGATGGTCTGTGCAGGAATGTCTTTTGTTGCAAACACACCCCGTCCTGCAAGTTCGCATCAGCATGATTGAACACAAAGTCTATGATGGGACGAAACACATAACTTTTGGGGTGTCAGTCTTGATGACCAGATGTGGACATCGTTGAAGCTGGATATCTTCTTGACCGGACGCAACACCCATACTTTCCAGTAATTTTTCTTTTTGCGTTGGTAATACCAAAGACAAAACTCAGTAAAAACAAGTAATAAGCACAACAGCGCGAAGCGAAACTCTCGGCCCAACAAGTTGATTTCTTATGGCTCGAGCACATGAGTTCACGATATCGGTTAAATTTTATCACCGAGCTAAGTCCGCGCCGGCCCGATGTTTTAGATGCTCTCTGGTGATGCGCTTGCCCCACTTGAGCGTGAGCCTGGCCTTTTGTCACAAGCTCAGTGACCTTGCAACACAACGGCCATCGACATGGCTCAACAACGAGGCCCTGCGATGGGAGACTCTCTCAAGACAGCGCACTCGGTGAGCCTGAAGGTACTACGGTGCGTATCGCCCAGGCAAATGCGGCTCAATAACAATCGGTCCTCGTGGTATCACTGAATGGCCAAAGTCTATATGCGCTTTGTCACCGCTGTTCAAGAGAGGTAGCAGTCACTGACGGTATCAGACTATCTCGACCGATGCTTGCTACACAGCATTCACTTCCAAACTCGAAAGATCTGGGTATATCGCCACAAGCCTCGCTCGCCTACCCTTCTCAGCGAAATACCAACGATGCATTCATTCTCAGCCCTGTACTGAACCTCCCTGAGGCGTTTGGCAGTGCCTATGTTGGCGAAACATTCTCCTGTACACTATGTGCAAACAACGAGCTCGATCCATCAGACAGTACAAAAGCAATTAGCGGCGTAAGGATACAAGGGGACATGCAAACGCCTTCAAACCCTACTGGCTCACCACTGGACCTGACAGGCACACCAGACGAAGACGCCAATACTTCTCCTGGACCAGGCGAGTCGCTACAGCGAATCTTAAGATTCGAGCTGAAGGAGGAGGGAAATCATGTATTGGCAGTGACGGTCACATATACTGAAACAGCTTTAGGAGAGGGAAAAGCAGCCAGTGGAAGAGTGCGGACTTTCCGCAAATTGTATCAGTTTGTGGCCCAGCAGTTGCTTAGTGTCAGGACGAAGGCTGGGGAGATGAGCCCGAAGAATGGATCACGCCGATATCTGCTGGAGGCGCAACTGGAAAACATGGGGGAAGCGGCAGTCTGTTTAGAGGTTTGTTCTCCCAGTTCCGAGTGACGAGTCAGATCTACGCCACCTTTTGCCCGATACGCTCGCGGGCGCAGCGACTCAAGCACAAGCTCGATCGTGATCATGAACCGCCATTCCGCAACACATGTGGATCCCGGCGCTATGACAATAGCCTACCACAACCACGATTCCCCGGTATATGCCAAACCTGTACTGATTCTGAATAGGCTGTCGACGTCAATCCGAAACTGCCTCTAAAGTCAACGTCGCTAAATTGGGATATGCAAGCCTCAGGATTCAATGCGCCAATGCTGAGTCCTCGCGATGTTGTACAAGTGGCTTTCTTGCTGACGTACAAACCCGGTGAAGATGAGGAAGTCGAAGGCTCCAAGACTGAAGACGATAAACGAGTCTTGGGCCAACTAGCGATTCAATGGAGAAGCGCGCTTGGCGATAGGGGCTCTCTCAGTACAGGATGGCTGACGGCTCGTCGCTGAGGATACTACTTGACAACAAGGTTTGCAGGACCCGCTCCTAGATGGCCAAGAGTGGTAGAAATGGTCTTGTAATGACGGGATGACACTCGTGCCTACGGTTTATGAGGGGCTGATCTTGGCTATTGGGCCTGAATTGTTTGTGTGTGTGGATGACGCCTAAATGAAGCCAGTCGGAAGACACTCCGAAAAGGTGTAGGGTGTGATTGGATGATTACTGTCGGCTACGATTGGTCACTGAAAAGCAAACAACAGCGCCGCAAGCCATGTACATGGTGTATGTTGTGCGCGTGTGGGTGCCGTCAGCTCCACGGAGGACGTTTTTCAAGCAAGGTAGAGAGGGATTGGGGGGGGGTGAGAGATTGCGTGGTGGGCGCATAGGCATGTATGTATACATGTGACGAGGTAATTTGTAGAAGGGTGTGTTTGTGGTGTGGCTAGCTGCTTCCCAATCGAGGTAGCCGGGATGTGGAGGAGTGTCACTTGGATCGATCTGCAAGCGAAGCGAGTCAAAAGCATGTACGTTTGAACTCAGCCACCTCCGAGAAACCCGAACGCACGTGGAAGCGCGAAATCTATTCTCCTCGAGAAAGCAATATAGGGCTATTGCGTCAATGACTAGCGCGAGGCGTCGTCGTGTGGAGAACCGGCTTCGAGGGGAAAGGATGTGTGGCGCTGATCTTCGCAGGGCGTCATCAGCCCGGCAGGCAGGAACAGGGTACCCCAGACGGTGTTCGGATCCTGGGAAAGATAAGAGACGCGGCCAATGTCAGGAATCACGAACTGGCGGAGGGATCCAAGACGGGCGAAGGATTGACTGTGCTTCACGAAGACGAGGGCCCGCACATGTATGACCTTGAATGTTTGATTATGTCTCGGCTGATAAGATGGAAGAGGGCGAAGAGACTGGGCAGGCAGGGAGGCGGAGGAAGAGTGGGTGGTAGAGCTCGCTTATGTGGAAAGCTATGGGCCGACTACTTTTTGGGGGCGTTGCAGTCTTCAGACTTAAGAGCGGCATTGGGTGCGCCCTGGCCAATTTAGGACGTCGACTCAAGATCGACAAGAACCAGTAAGATCGACGGGTCGAACTGGTTTGATCATGTACGCAGTTGGATAGTATGGGGGGCACAGGCGTATAGGTATGTATGTGTGTACATTTGGAAGGATTGGCAAGGAGGCAGAGGCAGACAGGCAAGAGCCTAAATTAGCCTAGGACCATGGGGGTTGGAAGGGCAACAGCAATGGCAGCGGGATAGATGGCCGGGACACGGGATTCCAGACGGCTCAGGCACGCCTTGTCGGTGTGCAGATAGGATGCAGAGCGGGAGAGGGAGATTTTGTGTACATGTATGTATGTACATATGCACAGGTGGGTGTGTATGTAAGTACACAGTAGGACAGCAACAGGGCGGGCGTGTGAGATGTGCGGCTGGTTGCAGCTGGCAGTGGGGCAGCATGTTTTCTTTGTCTGGGACGTTGGACAGGTTGCCAGGTGGTGTAGCGCATGGCAGCGAACCATGGACGTGGCCAAAGTCGGCATGCCAGGCCCCCCCTATTGCTATTTGCTACTGTCAGGCCGTGGCGGCGGTACGGTTCAGGTAATTGAGGTGAAACGGAAAGGCAGATTGCAAGCACACCATCACGACGGTATGGTGGACGCAGACGCAGACGCAGACGCAGGTCGTATATCCTAATGACAGACAGCCCTGACGGTCGCGCGCGCCGACTCGACGGCCCCTGAACAGACAGCGTTGCACCGGGAATGGCAAGGCAGCGGCAGGCGCAAATAGGCCAAACCAGCCAATAGCAGGTCCAGGGTCGCGGTCGCGGCTGCTGGCTGCTCTCAAGGCGGGAAGGGACCCAGACTGTGCCTTCCCCCTCGGTGTGGGCCCCCCCTGGTCGTGCCTTCCGAGGACAGGGTCTTGCAGCGCTGCACACTGCACAGGGGAGAGGCCGGCACACCAACGCCGTGCCTGTGCACTGTTATGTATCGTCACGGCCGGGCGGTGCAACACACACATACACACACACATATGCCCCTCTTAGAATCAAAAGTATAATCCACCACCACCACCTTCAAGCCCGCGGCTGGCGGATGGCGGATGGCGGCAGTGCCTTGCATGGCCCAGCTGCTGGCGTCGACTGCCGCGGCGGCCACTCGACCATTGCGTGCATGCACACACGAGGTGCAGCAGTCCGGCCTGGCTGGGCCAAGCGCCGACACATGTTGACCGCGGGAGCTGTCAAGCGCTAACCAGCCTGCCCTCCTCATGCCATGGTGATAAGAGCGCAAGACGGGAAGAGGCCCTGCGATGACGGTAAATGGGGACTAGCTGCTGTCTCCATGTAACTGGGGCACTTGGGCCCGCGCCTGTCCTTTTCAATGGCTTGTGACCAGGCGCGCTGTGCATTGAACCCTTCTCCACCGGCCCTCTCCTCATTCACTCTTTTGTGCCCGCAGCAACCACACGCTGCCCGGCCTCACAAAACACCGCCCGCCCACCCCTACAAACCCTCTGCTGCCCCTGCCACTGCCCCTCACCGCACTTCCCACCCTGCAACCCTCATTGCCTTGCCTGCCACGTCTGCCCAGCCAAGTCAAATCCTCTCGTTGGGCTCCCCCTTCGGCGCCGCTCCATCTGCATTTGACACTTACTGTCGCACCACTCGTCGCCTCCATCGCCCATAACTACCCACCACCCGCTCACCACAAACACCCATTGGACCTGGCGTCCAATCCCCAAATGACATAGACGATCAAAAGGCGACCCAACGCCCGACACGCACGCCCCCCGGCTGCCCAGTCCAGTCCAACCCACCTTCTTTCGTCGACGAGTCTTTCTTGGATATCCTATGCCCACTTACCATCATGGCGCCTGCTCCCTCGTCTTCTTCCGCCTCGCCTGACCAGTCACCGCCCCCGCTCGCCGACTACTTCTTCATCTCCGGCATCGAGTCATCGCAGGTTTACGATGAGCGCACCCAGAATAATGTCATAGTCACTTCCCCACTAGCCCAGCCGCCCGTCGATGAGACAATCGAAGAGGACCGCGCCCTCGAGACGGATGCCATACGCCCAACCTCACAGGACGGCCTGTCCCATCGCGATAGGGGGCGGTCAAGGTCGCGGTCACGCTCTGCAAATCGCCTCAGCGAAAACCGCCAGTCAGTCAGCACAATCATTGGACCAGACGCAAAGCCGACGGCGAGCAACCGGAGCAGCGCCACCATCAAGGGCGTGCAGCTTGGCGGCTCTGGTCTAAGCGACCAGGAATTCGACATTGCCCTTCGCAAATTTGCATCTGAGCGAGATTCATTTCTCGAGGAGATACAGTTCACTGCTGGTGTGGCACAACAGTCTCGCTCGACCCCCACTAGGCCGCGCCCGCGACCTCAGCGCGTTTCACAAGCCAACCCCGAAGATGGTGTCGGTAATCTTCGTTCCGGGGTTGGCAGCATCCGACGGCGCATATCCACTATGCAAAGCAGCCTGAAGAGACAGCCGTCGACTGCAAGACAAGGTAAGTTGACATCATACTATGCATCCAAAAGGTCATGCCTGCCTATACAGCTACCTTTCGGCATGATATGATATTGCTTTTTTGCTTTTTTTTCTATCGACGATTGCTGACATGCACGTAGCTTCGATCCGAACCTCCAAACGCATGTCCGGGTACAATTCGGTAATACCAGCACCTCAGCCTTTCGCGCCAGACCCGGATATGCATCCTCTTCTCCGTCGCTACGAGCCAGTCCTACTGGATCGTTATCCGCCAAGGAACATGGTCGAGGAACTCAAGAGGCGCAACCCCTTTCCGGATTATGTACCCATGTTTGCTTTTCCAAATGATGTTAGTGTCGTCTCCTCGGACGAGAGACCAAAGAGCCAATGGCATGGATTTGCCATGACCAACGGAGATGGATCAAAGCTTTACGGCATTTGCCTTATTGTCTGGTTGCCCTTGAATGCCACAGCTGCTGAAGGCCTTGAGCGTCAATGCGAAGAATGGCGAAACCTGCACATGAATCCTGAAGAACGGGAACTGGCGAGCAGCCTGGGCGAGCGTCTTGCACTAGAGCGTGCCAAGTTGTCTCAGCTCCTAACCAAGCTCCCCTCGGTAGCTCCCGATTCTGAAGAACGCGAGAATCTCGACGATGAGATTGGGGCAGTGGAAGAAAAAATTCAGCTCATGACGGACCTGCTCCGTCCGGTACGACATGGTGCAGCCTCCAAGATTGAGGGTCTCACGGATGGAGAGACTGGCCTGTGGATCCCACGCGCCTATGGTGTATTGGGACGAGACGCGAGCCTCACGCCATTCTGGAAAGAGTGGTTAAAGGCAGTCACCGTACCTATGACTACTGGTGCGGTTCTTCGTGTGCCACCAAGCTCACCGCGAGTAGGCATGTGGCAACCGCTCGAACGGTACGTGGTCAATCTATGTGCAGAGGCACTTAGCCCGATTACCTCTGTTACACAGGTCGAATTAGCTGTTCGGGAGCTTCGAATGTATGCTCGGAAAGAAGCCGTCAACGAGTTGCCGGGATCGCGCAACATTGACATTTACGCCCTCTTCCGCTGCATGTCTATCCCAAACATCATCACTCTGTTCGAATTCGTTCTCTCTGAGGCTAGGATCATCCTTCTCTCTTCTCACACCGCCATGCTCCATCTTGCAAGCATGGCAATCACCAACCTACTGTATCCTTTCCAATGGACCGGCGTCTTCATCCCCGTTCTGCCATCTCGTCTCGTCCAGACTATCGAGGCGCCTTGTCCTTACATTGTTGGAATCGAACGTCGTTACGAGCCCGCTGATTACCCAGAGGACGATTATGTATTGGTTGATTTAGATGCCGACTCGATAGTATCCAATGGGCCTCCGCCGCCAGCACTTCCTCGCCAGCAGCGACGCAAGCTCATGTCCTTGCTCCAGCAGTCCGCCCCGCATCATACGCAATACGGCGTGCCCACTGGCCCACCTGCGTATGCGATCGAAGCATTCCCATTCGACACATTCGCATCTGAAAACCCTGGGGTTTTTTCGCATAGGGCACAGCCATTGACGATACAGAATTACGTTGGATTGAACTCGACCTCATTCGGCACAGTTCTTGGGCCACCTAGCTCCAAGCTCCTAATCTACAACGCCTTTTTACAATCAAGTGCTTTGAGTCGCGGAAACGACAGGCCATCAACAGCAACAACCATAAAGTCACACCACTCTCCACCTTCACCCAAGGTCTCTCCTGTTTCTACGGTATTTCCGCCCATGCCAGGCACGCCTATATCGCGCAGCGATTCTGGGTATGCTCTTCAGGCTAACCTTCGGGAGAAGAGATCCGCGCATTTCGACTCCTCAAGTCGGCGAAGTTCATCAGTAAGTTTGGTTCTCTTTATTTTGATCGCCCATGGACTAACGTAGCTAGTTTGGCTTTGAGCGTGTGCCGCCACTTCGGCGCCCTTCTCAGCCGTTCACCGGCCATACTCCCAGTGCATCCACGTCATCCCTGAGTCAAGAATACAAAGCAGCTGGCTCTTCGTATGCGCCGTCAGTGTATGCCCAGTCAACGCTAGCTGCATCAACCATCATGCCTGGTATGGCAGTGCAGCAGGTTCGCAATACCTCAACCACGCAATGGCAGGAGGGACATTGTTTGCAGTGGAGACCCAACGAAGATCGTGCTGTTTGTTCCATCTGCGAAGAAAAATCAGACGATGGTCTATATCGCTGTTCTGGTAAGTTCTGCATGCAAGCAAATTCCGCGAGTGTTTTTTTTAACTGACCTTGTATAGGTTGCAGCACGTATGCCCATAACCGATGTGTGGAATCTATCTGCATTGTATGTCCTACGGCGTTTCGTCCAGATCAGGTCCGAGCATCGTTTGTACGATGCTTCGCCAGCCTATTTTACACTTATCGACGTTACCTGGTTCCGGCTACCGGAGAGCGTAAGAAATCTGGCATGCATTATGAATTCAAAATGGATGAGTTCGTAAAGAGCTTGCCAGTGGAAAACGTGCAGTACATTACTGCACTCCAGCAAACACAAGGTTTGTAACTTTAACCCCCCTTTTGACGAAAATGTCTAACCATACACTAGCTTTCAACGAATTCATCCATGAGCGCGAGAGCAAATCAGCTGATGACCCTACCATCAAACTCTTCGATGAGGTTATTCTAGCGAAGCGCAACCGCGGAAAATCGTCGTTCTTCTACAAATCGAAGGTGGACTTTTTGTCAGATACAACAAACCACCTTTGGCATACTGCCTCGGCAACACCGCCAAATTCCCGCTTTCCAGGCGATTATCGTTCTGTCGTCAGTCGGAGTAAGTTATATCCATGCCCTCACTCAAAGCTTGCTAACAAATGTCGTAGTCCCTGCAAAACTTGATCCCACGCTGATGAAAGAACCGCGCGTCATCCAAGGCGTACCTCGCATACCTCAGGCCAAAGCTCGTCGCAAGCCTATACCATCTATGCTTGGACCAGGCAGCAATGATCCTCCACAGATACATATCTCATGATCTACATTTAAGCTTCCCGCTCTCTATAACGACGAACCCCGACCTCCATGCCTCCTCCTGTCTCGTCGTACTCTTACCTTTTTGCCTCCTTATTATTGTGTTTTACATACCTAGCGACGGAGTTTGTGGCGCATTACAGCATCATTGGTAGGGCAATTTAATAGTCCACTAACCGGTGCTTGCCCCTCAGATTGGATATCTGACGGAACAACTAAACTCTGATCTTCGGAATCATACTGCATTACATGGGATAGATTAGCATGCCTGCACATGGATCGTTATTGGATCCTCTGCCCGTTCTGGTATTTTGTCAGCTGTGGAGTTCTGAATAAAACAAGGCTCCGTATTGCGGATACATCGTTGTAATAGCTTTTTTTGGTCACTAGTCGCCCCAGGTTGGCGCCTCCGGTTCGGGACTGGCGAGCTTCTTTCTTTGTACATTATTGTTTCTGAAGTATACGATAAGAAAACAGCTGGCGGAAGATGTGTGGCGCCTCGAAAGTGCCTTGTGTATCACATAATATCGAACCTGAATCATCATTCTCCCCTTACCTCGTTGACGTCTAGACCAGTCGAGAGAGCAGAATGCACGTCGCCTCTGAGCTATGGCCTCGCGGCATTCGGTCAGCACATCCAATCAGCGCTTGTTTCAAAACTTTGTTCCTGACAAGGCCCGTTAGCGTGGACTTTAAATAGATAAGCGTCCAGTCATCGTCTTGGCAGACGCGCGGTGAGACGAGCCCCTTGGGGACTGCTCTTTGATGACCTTCTCGACGCGCCTCCTGCTTTCCTCCTTCACCGACACTCTTTGTTGTACATTTCGTTCGTTTTTGGATCGCTCGCTCATCCTCACTCGTTAGGCTGCACTATTGTTAATAAAAAATAATCCAACCTTCGACACCAGCAATCCTAAAACAGTCAATAAATATGCTCGGACACACCGTTTTTGCCGCGACTCTTTTCGCGCTTGCTCAATCCGCTGCTACTGCGCCCCCTGCATGTCTTCTTGCGGCTGCCGGCCAATACAATAACCCAGCCACCCTCAAGATGGTATGCGAATCCAAGGACATGAAGTCCTTGGTTGCCACGATTTGTCCCAACGATGTGGACGCTGCAGTGGCCGCGATTGGAGCTATCTGCAATGGTCAGGGTGCAAATGCTGGTAAGTACACTGCTATCTCGCGTTGTAGTCGGTGTGTAGAAAGGACAGAAGAGGAACTGGGACGGCATCAAGATCGACATACTAATACTGTTATGCAGCCTCCAACGTACCTTTGGCGACCGCCTCCCTGACTACGGGCTCCTCCCCTCAGCCTACTGGCACCACTGGAGCCTCTACTTTGGTCCCTCTATACCCCACCGGCTCTGGCGGTCACAACAGCGGAAATGGCACCGCTCCCATGTCGACTGGCGGTCTCATCAGCACAAATGGTACTGCCACTGCCACTTCCACTTCCACTTCCAGCGCGACTGGTACTCCCAAGCCTGTTACCAGCACCACTGGCTCTGCTAGTGTTCCCAACCCCAGCGGCGCCGCTGGCAAGGTCGATCTCGGATTCGCAGCTGTCTTCGCCGGATTCATGGTTGCTGTTTTGTAAATTGGCCGCGGAACGGAGTGGTGAAAAATAGTTTTGTGGAGTTGCGGCGATGTATTAGGAATGATGTTGGGTAGTTCGTCGTACATAATTAGAAACTATTTTGAATAAACATTGAACAAAACGAAACATGAAGAACAAAAGAAATGCATCACCCACCCAACCAGGAAAAGCATGCACAACTAGATGCTAATGTCGTGTTACATGTCGATTCTTTTACTTTCTCACGACAATACATTTGTAGAATGCCATCCAATCGTGTTATTTCCCATCTAGCTCGACCCAACATACCCAACTTTTTCTTTTCTCCGCATACACCCCCTTCTTCCCCAGTCGGAAATTGCTGGAGAATACTAACCCGCCTCTTGGCACGAAACCTGAGGCAAAACCTACCGCAGCCTCCCGACTTTATCGCGAAACAGCCCGGTGTACTCTCATCCCTTGGCGCGCGCCAGGTACAGCATCCTGACTATCGACGCCCCACACACACACACACACACACTCAACGCCTAACCCGACTACTAAAACCAAAGCCCATACCCAGGAGTAAAACAAAAAACGCGGGGCTTAGTCTACCCGACCCGCCATCTCCACATCAACAATAGTCCAAAAAGTCTAGACGCGTCCGCGGAGCCTAAGGTGTAGTAAGAAAAGCTGAGTCGCGCCATGTGGCGCATACATACATACATGTCTCGCATCGAGGAACTACCAAGTCCACCCATCTCCCCTTGTTTTCCTCGGAAACGCGCTTTTCGTCCCAGCAGTTGCGCTTCTTCTAGACGCCGAAATGGGGTTTAAGCGAGGAATGTTGTAGTACGAGGTTTTGGTGTGCGCAGGGAAGAAGGGGGGGGGGGACTTGGACTTGCAACTTGGGGGGTTGGTTGCGACAAGGGCCTTAGGTGTGCTGGACCCTTTTCTTGACTTTTTTTTTTGCTTTTCGATGGGTCCCGCTCGAGTCTGGTGTAAAAGGTCTGCGTGGGACGGCTGAAGTGCCCCTCATTGCCCCCCACACCCACGCTTTTCGTTGCTATCGCAGTTTTTGGACACCACCCCGCTGCTCGCGGCTGCCGATGCTGCTGTGGTCTATTGTCTGGTATATAGACGGTGTAAAAAATTGAGCTTTCATATATCATCTGGCAAGATGGCCGAGCGGTCTAAGGCGCTAGCTTCAGGTGCTAGTAGAGAAATCTGCGTGGGTTCGAATCCCACTCTTGTCAACATTTCTTTTTGCTCTTCTTGAGGTCCTCGTAGTTGTGGTGGTGGTTGTGGTTGATATCCTGTTTTTTTTTCTATCCTAAAAGTTGAGATGAATGGGGGGTCTGTGCGTCGAACCCCTCTCTTATCTCCATCCTATCTTCTTTTTTAAAGATGTGTAGACATCATGGAGACTCGTTTCTGCTTCAGCGAGTGCACTGGCAGAGTATGTAAGCCGTCATTGCTGATTAGTGTACCTTCAGATGGTGGTGTTGCCTGCTTCGAACTTTTTCTTATCGCGTTACCAGTGGATTGTCACCAAGCATACAAGAAAACATGTTCGTCAATAGGTATGTTAGATGTAAGGTATGGGGTGTCACGTTTTTTCGAATTCGTAAGTGCAGTTCTATTGCAATAGTTCCCTAATAGGGGTCTTCCCGTAATCAAATCTCTTATTACAATGGGTTACCAGTTTAGGGATATGCTTATTCTTGTTGTGACATTTCATAAATTGTCTGCAGTGTGGGAATATGCCGATATTCAAAGCATGCGCACAAGCAACAAACATTTGATACTCGACGCATCGTCTAGATAGTCTGACGAGTCTGTTTTGTATTTTGAATCCAGCCCCTGGAATCGAAACACTCAAGTGAACGCTACCATCTCCACAGAATTACGCATATGTGACAATACTGATTATAGTTCTTTTTACTGACTGATACAAAGACATGCATACCTGCAAGTGGTTGGCGTCCTTCTATCTGAGATAATCCACATATTCAAATAATCCTCGAGGTTTACTGGGCATTGTTTGCTGTCCACTGTTAGATGACGAGGCATGCCGTTCCAATCGTGCGCTGTGCTGTTTTCGATTTATTTTGAGTCTTAGTGGAAAGGAGTTCACTTTTGAAATTGATTATCTTGCCAGTCGCGATAGGAGGCCGTTTGCCTTGTGAAAATAGGAAACCTGGTAACAACATCTGATTGGAAATAGTGGTCAGCCGAGCATCTTTCAAATGGCCAGAATATCGTTTCTTTGGTAATCTATCCTGGGAACAGAAAAAGTGTGCCAACGCTGCAGGTCGGGAGCCTAATATTGTTAGAAAGAAGGTTCTGGACGAGACAATTCAGATTTAACCCATGTGATTCCAATAATAGTCTAGAATTGCTAGCTACCTTACATGAGTGCGCCATTTGCATGATAGTGTTCCACGGGTTTCTATATAGCTGTTGATCTACTCTGGTAGAGTTCTAGGCATGTAAAATATTGAATATCCTTTGTGTTAGATATGGGGTTATTAAGTTTAGAACGGGGAGGCCACAGTGTGATGTGCAAAATATCACGTGGCAGGGAATTTACGGTAGTACGGTACGCATTACAAATTTCAGAACTTGTTTACATATCCATTATCCTTGGATCAACTGGACCATATACTGATCTTTTATATAGAGCTGAATACAAATACTAGGTAGCCACCTCTTATCTTTGCTCTTTGATACTGTCATTTGAAAGAGGTTATGCGTTATTTCCTGGCCACGGGCACGTGAACGACTTCTCTCAGCACATTCCAAGATATTAAAAGTAATCGTGACTCAGTTCTTTCCATTTGACCAAGAAACAGAAGGCGATATACATTTGGACCCTTGTTATTGGAAGGAAAGCAGTGAAGATGTCCGTAAAAGGACATTACCACAGGAGCAGCCATGAGGTAATTTACTAAAAATACATTATGAAGATCTGCCTGTAAGACGATGTATGTACGATGTATGATTGAAAACTGGCGTTGCATGATGTCCAAGCTTTTGATGTATCAATATGGGAGTCTGATGTTCGTAATTTAACGAGAGCCACATGAGCCTGCCTTTCGTGCAAACTTGGCAATCGTGATTGGACATTAAAATGACGCAGCAGGTATCAGCGGCCGACTGTTCCAAGCAACAGCTCATTGTCCCCGTAGCAACGTCCCTATCTCTTGTGTATTCTACATACGTTACGGTTCTCAATATGGCACATGTAGTCCTATCGCAATTAAACCAGAAAGCGTGAGACGCTTGAGAGATATACGATTCGATATACCGCTATATCCTTCGAGTCATCCTTCGAACCTCTCCCAAGATATGATAAATCGATAGTCCTAGACTGCAGGATCGACTGCTTATTTGACCAACCACTACTCGCGCATGGCATCAGTTGGCGCTGATAGTCTGTCACTCGCTCATGCCAAAGACAGATGCCACTTCACATGCCAAAAGTACACGTACTTTTCAATCTCAATAGGCACCCTCGCCGTCCTATATATCATGGCCAAACTCCTGTTCTATTCTTTTTTCCTCCATCCATCCATCCATCCATCCATCCATCCATCCATCCATCCATCCATCCATCCATCCATCCATCCATCCACCAACATCGATACCAGAACTAAGACAACTTCAACATAATCATCATTCATCTTTCACCATCCATCACCCATAAATCCTCTTCTAATGACAAGCCAACATCATAA
>NW_014575202.1:0-24280 GCF_000527765.1 Bipolaris victoriae FI3 | reverse complement strand
AAAAATGTCCGAGCACACTGTTAGGGACCGTTTCGGTTCGAGTTTCTGATCAACAATCAGAAATTAACTGTATTGGGGACCTTGAGGACGTTTATCCATGCCATAGCTTAGCTGATTACTCACTGCGGCAAGCGCTGATCCTNAATACGATAAACTTTTCAGCATGCGATCATTCAAAGTCACATAGTGCATCAACCCCGCCAATTTCCGTATTTATTTCTACACAAGCTGCAACTGATCATGTGCAGGCTGATAAGTTTGTAACTGTCGCTTTTTATTTGCGATTGACACGCTCTTCATTCTTGCATACTCAGCTCTAAGCTCTCTTATTTCCGTCTCAAGTCTGCCCTTTGCACTCCGCTGTGCATGGTGTAGATAGATGACACTCACTGACGATTTGAGTGTCGTACGAGACCGTTGCTGACGAGCTCGTCGTGATTGCACAACTGAAGTCATTGTTCTTAGTTCACTAATTGCTTGATCGCCAGCGACAGAAAGGTTAAACGCGCCAGCTAGCGTACGCCTGATGTTCTCACACAAGTTCTCGTTTGCAAGGCAACAATCAATATTGCGCTCAAGCGTAAGAATCATTAGTGGAGTCTTTAGCTCTTGTGGTGGTGTGCCATTGTACTTAGCCTCACCGCCACTACTGGTGGCATAAACCCGCCTCAAGTTCAGCACCATTTTGCTGGACATTTGCTTCAATAATTACTGCATTTAGTAGACATAGTCCTGTGTCTCGCCGACCCTTCTGTATCATATGTGTAAGCAGTTGTGGATGTAGAAAGTATTGTGTATTGTGTTGAGTACTATAATAGGAGCAAGTTTAAATACAGCGTTATTAGTCAGTGAGCAAGCACGTGACTATACATGGTACTTCTGGGCTTACAATATGAAACTGAACTTGTCAAGTATATAACAAAGTAGTTGGTCAGTGCGTGATATACCACTTACGAGGTCTATAGTCAAAAAAAAGTATGGCTAGTATCACGTAATGGGAGCCGTCAGACAGCTGGGTTACAAGATTTTTGAAGCGGAACAGGACGAATATCATGTTGTGAGGTCAGGCATAACTGGACTCCGTCCACCTGATTCAATCAATCATTCCTTTACTCCACTTTTTGACATATCACCATCAAAACCTCTACCGGCATCGACCGTGACCGTCACGGAGGGATGCACGTTAGCACACTATATCGCAGATATTTCCGTCTAATTCACGATAAACTTGACTAGTACGATATCCAGCCGCACAATATATACGATATGGATGAAAAGGGCTTCCTTTCTAGGGTGAATTGTAGGTCAAAAGGGTGTTTTCAAAGCAACTTTGGGACCAAAAGAAGGTGACAGCACCTGTGAGAGATGGCAGTAGGGAGTGGATAACAACTATTGGCTGTATTTGTGCTGATGGGAGCGGGGTAGACCCTATGGTGATCTTTGAGGGCAAAAGTGGCCTTCACGACGACAATTCACGGCACCTATAACCCGACCTACACTAGATAATTTTTGCTACTAGTAACTCGGGCTGGAGCAATAACAAGTTAGGAGTATCTTGGCTCAAGTAGGTATTCGACCGCCAAACTAAAGACAAAGTAAAGCGCGACTACCAGTTGCTACTACTAGACGGCCATGGTAGCCACGTTACCCCTGACTTTATCGACTACTGCGACTACTGCGACTCCCACTGAATATTACTCGTAGTACTACCATCTCACTCCTCTCACCAACTCCAGCCGCTCGACATGGTCATGTTCAAGCCTCTATCCACTGCGTATTTAAATGAACTTGTTAAGAGTAAGGGCCTTGAGTAGAAGTAGTTAAGGAACTTCGGTGTCAAGAACTCTAGAGGTTGGTTTTCGCGGATAAGCAATAGGGTGCAATAGGACAAAAGGGTTCTCAAGTAACCGTATAGTATTCTTGTACTCGTAACCTAAGTTGAACACATCGAGCCATAAGGGCTCAATGCCTATTCCTATATGCTTGTGGTGCTCGCAACCCTCGGTCAGAGGAGTCCGAGGATATCTCGGTGGCTGATGCGCGAGGAGCTTTCCTCTGTGGGATATGTACGAGGAGGTACGCCAAGACTTCTCCTCGTGCATGAGAGTTCGAGATGGTCACGTGATGCGTGCCCCCGCGTTACATATGGCTGGGTCGACTGGTCGCCGTCGCTTCTTAACTTAACCGCCGTGCCTCCTCCTTTCAGGTTCGTAACAGGTAGTTAGTTAGTTAGTGACTAAAACTTTCCTCATGCCACCATACATCTCGTCCCTGTTTAACCCAGGCATCAACATGCCGCCTAAGGTCCTTAGTTAGTCCTTCCGGACCACTAACAAGCAGTGCTACCCGATCCTGGGTATCCTCAAAAGCATTGTCTACAATATTCTTTAGGTTTGGGCGCCCTATTACATACTTTAAGCTGCCCCTACTATATAGGCATGGTCCCTCTTCATCTTCTAACTCAATACCTTCGGTGTCTTTTGTTGATAACCTCTCGTTATCATCAGATTGCCAGGTATCACCGGTGAAGTAGATGTGCATCCGGCTGTCGTCTACTAACCTTTCCTTTATATTATCAGCGACCCAACTAGCATCAGCAGGGCACCGCACGGCCCAAAACATATCTACTCGTGCCTCGGAGCGGCTCTGGAGGATATTTCGATAGATTGGCCAGGTGAATGTCGCCCCTACGCCTCCTGCGAAAAGCAAAATGCGACCAAAACTAGTGCCAATGAGGTCAGGAAAATACTTTCCAACTTTATATGGACCTTCAACACGGATGAAAAGCTTGTTGTCTTGCAGATAGCCAGTACTAGCTACTTTATCGAGGTAGTGACTTGTTGGTCCGTTCCGGTGGCGCGCGATCAGGGTTAACTCACACGTCTCCTCACTGACAGCGGCTACCGTAAACGGATTAGATGTGAGCGTTCCAAGTAGGCCCTGCGCATTTGGAAGTCGAAACCATGTATAAGATTTTCTGGAGATGTAAACGTAAGAACCTGGAAAGATTATACAATCTCGCGCCATAGCAGATGGGACTGTAAAGATAATCCTCTTCAAACTTGTACCGGGAATTCGCTGTACCGTACCCTGTGTAGTGATTGCATACCACCGGCGTAGCGTTGCATTAACGAGAGTAAGCGATAGGGCTTCGATCATGTACATCCTTGTAGGACGTACATGAAAGAATATGATAGGGGGAAGGGCAAAGGCCATCGAGAGATGAGTCATGTAGAATGCCCGGTAGGAAAAGCGCCGAACCACTTTTAAAGACGTGAACCTCAATAGACTCAAGAACAAAAATGCCGGTAAGCCAGTAATGAACAGGTGATGGCGGATTACTTGTGACAAGACGCCCGTCTGTACGTATTTGTTTAGGTAAAGCGCAAAATGGCATGTAAGCATGACATAAATTATCTTTCCAATAATGTTATGCCACCTGTTGATGTTCTCGTAGGTTGTGCGAAAAGCAATGACAGCTGGGTTGGCGTGCTTGAAGGACAAAAGGATCTGAGATGGCAACAAAGCTGTACCGACCATGCCGAATCTCTTAGCTAATTGGTTGTAGTCTGTTCTAAGTTAGTGACAAACGCCTATAATTTGCTAATACATAGATCTTGTAAAATAGATATTCAACATCTAAGTGAACAACTTACTATTGCCAGTCTCAGCGAAACAAAGGAAGAAGAACCATAAAGTGCATAGACTCCCAAAAAGAAGCTGCCCACGTGTGCCGTAGGTACGACTAGCAAGTCTGAAATCGCATTCTAGCCACCATTTCCATTGGCTGACTTTTGCTTTGATAGAGGGAATATTATATGTCCTATGTTGTCCCTCTTTCCGATACCTTACATAATCATAGATACCGTTCCTATGCTTGAAGCCTACAGCCAGCCAGACTACTCCTCTCACTCCCAAAATGATGGCGAGAGGAAGTAATAGGGATAACTGGGCATAGAGTCCGTACCGATATAGTTTCTGAAGTTCATGTAAATGGCCCGCATCGGTGTGCTCATAAAACTTGTACGGCCAACCCATCATCCCAGCTATTGCGTCGCCGAGCAACTGCAATCCTAAAGATCCTCTGCGCAAGATTAAATCAGTCACGTTGCAGTGCATGAAGCAGGTGATCTAATAAATAGGTAACATACTTCTAGAAACACGTATAGTAGGCAATTGAACTGAACAAAATATATCAACTACCAATCCGAATTTGGTAATAATGTGACAATCAAGTACTCTGGGTTAAAGTAACAAATGTGATACTAAACATATACATTAATACGAGGGGTAGATACACGTAGTAGATATAAGAGACCTCAATTACCGATTACTCCCAGACGTGCTTGGGTGTGGAAGTGATTTAACCGAATAGTTTTCGGACGATATGCACTAATCTTCTAACCCTGCACTAACACCTAATGTCTGTCCCGGTATGCCTTGGTTTTTGGAAAGCAGGCGTTGGGAGGAATGGATGTTAGAAAAAAATGGGTAGTTACATAGATCAAGCTTTAGACAGGGTAAATTTTAACAAGGAACCTGTAATTAGTTAGTTAAATAATTGCGTTGACTGATTCATAGCACCTAATCATCCATTCCGCAAGAAACGTAGAGTCGCTACAGTTGTACGCACGGGTATTGGTTGAGGCTGGATAACTATATGTTTTCCCGAAGTTCTTCGGTATTTTTGAGCGTATTTTCTTTGCAAAATCTATTTTCCGAATTATTGTCCATAATGACTCCTAAAACGATACAATACCACTACTCGGCAGTTACTCAATGATTTTCTAAAAAAAAAAACACGATAACAGCGAGTAAGTACGTTAAAGAATGACTTGGATGTTTCAACCGACATCAGCCCTCATATCTCCGCATTACCTACTAATTGCGGATTTAGATAGGTAGTCATTCGGTTTCAGTCGCGTTTTCTCCGTAGCTATTCATGGGTCAATCTTGAACCAATACTTCCCGGAGGTTCCAGCGAACTTCTAAATCAACTTCCTCAAAATCTTTCTAGATTAGTTATCGTCCGTGTTGGCCCCTGAAACGACATAACACCACATGCCCGGGAGTTACTCAACAAGTTTCTAGATGTGGCTACTTAGATGTCTATCCTGGTAATACTGTATTATATGCTCAACCTTGCGCTAATACTTGGCATTACAGAATCGCTCGATATTCGTGCATAGGCAAATCCTCAGCACAACCATGCTTGTTTCATCTGCAGAGGAGAGCTAGCTAGTAGTTAAGCCTAGCGATTCATGATCTTCAATTGAGTAGTGTCTAGTTCGCCTCCAGCCATTCTACCGCCATGCGGCAGCTCGCCACTGGATGCTTAGCGAGTCTATCGATCTCTTATAATACGTTTTGTACCTATCCTGCTCCATATCGGGTTGCATGCCTTCACATCCGGGCTTTGCCGTTCGTTCGAGCACTGAGCGGAGTATTTTTCGCCGTACCACTAGTTCACTCCACCACCTGAGTGACCTGTCGGCAGACATGTCAACAATCAAGCCGGATTGCAATCCTATCAAGCTAATCTCATCAAGCCAAGCCAAGCCAATCCAATCCGACTGTTGGAGGTGAGTAACAAGCTAATCCAATCTCGAGGCTGAGATTGGATTGGCTTGACTGGATTGCGCACAGTCCATATGCCTATTTTGGCAAAAAGTGGGTCTGTATAGCCAGATTATAGGGTTGAGGCAGCGCGTTAGCACTAGGTATCTCAAGAAATTAGTATTACACCCACAACTCTACCAACACAAATCGAGCTCTACTATTAATAATATCCACGCGTCAGCCACTCGTATCTACTCATCTATAGCCTTTTCCCTTACTCAATTGCAATTATGCCACCAAAAAGACGCGTCCAAGCCACCCTTGGCACTCCATCAAAGCGGTCTCGAGGCATGCCTTGTAGTACTCCAAGCCAGTCTATATCTATCGAAAACCCGCCTTTGTCACCTCGTCTATCACCTCGGCAAGTTATACTTGAAGCCTCACAGGCATCGACTTTCGAGACGCGACTGCGCGAGACGCAGACTGAAGAGGCTATTGTCCCGCCCACTGAGGGCAGCGAGGAGGCCACACTCGCGACTGATAAGCCCGGTGATACAGGCTTTGACGCGCACCTGGAGGATAGCTTTGAAGGCCTAAACTGGGATGACTTTCCTCAGTATATGAAGCCTATGGTATCCTCTCGCCAGAAGAAAAGCTGGATATACAATTACGGCTTCCGCATTGCGCTACGGAAGGATCCTACACGCTTCTTTTATATATGCCGCTATTGCTATGAGCATAAGCGCATCAAGGCACGTGTTGCTACTATATATGAGACAACGAATTCGACCTCAGCGGCTCAGCGGCATCTAGCGGAGAGGCTGCCTGGCCATGGCAACAAAGGGCCTCTCAAAGAAACCCGTGCTACTATAGTTGATACCCTCCAGACTATACTTACTGGCGATCGGGTTAGCCAGAAGATCGCGAATGAGCTCTCTGGCTTCAATATTCAGCGCTTTAGACTTGCGGCAGTCACCTGGCTCGTCCAGGATAACCAGCCTCTCTCCACCTTCGAGTCACCAGCTTTTCGAGATCTTATCGCAGCAGCGAACCCTCGAGCAGAGTCAGCGCTATGGACATCTCACAACAGCGTCTCATGTTACGTCATGCGTCTATATGACTACTTACAGCCGCGGGTTGTCCAGGAGCTATCGCGGGCACAAAGTAAGATACATATCAGTTTTGATAGCTGGACAACAAAGGGTGGCAAGCGTGGCTTCTTAGGTATTGTCGCGCACTACGTAAACAGCGATGGCAAGCTAATAGACCTACCTATCGCGCTGCCGCAGTTGACAGGCGCTCATACTGGCGAGAAGATCGCGGAGGTAGTCTTAGAGACGCTCAAGCAGTTCAATATCGACTCAGATCGTATTGGCTACTTTGTCCTTGACAACGCAACTAATAACGACACTGCAGTAGACGCGATCGCGCAGAAGATGGGCTTTGACGCTGTCCACCGTCGCCTCCGCTGTGGCCCTCATACACTCAATCTCATTGGACAAATGCTACTCTGGGGCAAGGACAGCGACGCTTACGATAATAGCGTAAGTGAGGTTACTACTGAGGACAGGTATATGAGCGCGTGGAGGCGCGATGGGCCTTTAGGCGTACTTCTAGACGTTTTGAGCTATATTAAAACGCCGCAACAGTATACGCTTTTCAACAACTTTCAGCGCCTTGCTCACAAGGACCTATCAGAAGATAAGAGGCCTAAGATCCTCGAGCCTATCAAGCCTGTTGTTACTCGCTGGAACTCTTACTACGCTTGCTTTGAGCGTGCTACAAAGCCACAGTCATCTATTACTGCGTACGCCAACCACCATATAGAAGCAGTACGAGTGGCGGACACATGGAAGAGATCTCGCGGCAAGAAGCTGTCTGACGTGCCGCAGTGGATGAGATCGGACGGCCTAACGGCACATGACTGGGCAGTAGTTACGGAATATTTGGATGTGCTCAAGCCTTTGAAATCCGCCACGAAGCGCCTTGAAGGGCGCGGGAAATCTGGTAGGTTTGGCAGTATCAGTGAGGCTATCCCAGTCTTCGAATATATCCTCGGTTACTACGAGCAGCATATCCAGCACGCTAGTAGCGTCAACTATAACGCCCACAGCGAGACGCCTGAGGATCACCTTACAATCAACATGCGCGCAGCGTGGAAGAAAGCCGACGAGTATTTTACAAAGCTAGACTTGACGCCCGCCTACTACGCTGCTGTAGTACTCCACCCCTACTACAAAACATACTGCGAGAAGTCGTGGGAGCAGTGTAAGACTGAGTGGCTTCAAGCTAACAATAATAGCTTTCGCGCCTTATGGGCTACTTGCAATACTACTTTACCTACAATACAGCGGCCGAAGATATACTCAAATGATATTGACGACGTTATTGACGGCATTATCGATCCTACAACTACTGGCGACGACACTATAGCCAACGACGAGTTTGAGCGATGGAAGCAACATGAGCCGCGCGCAGTAAGGGACTCTGAACACCATAATAATCCAATCAAATACTGGCTGTCCGTAAGCGATCGCTACCCACGTCTTAGTAAGCTCGCACTGGATATCCTCTCTATCCCAGCGTCAAGCTGCGAGTGTGAGCGCGTGTTCAGCGAGCTTGGGGATCTACTGCAGCCTCGCCGACGCGGGATACAACCTCAGCTTTTGGCGGCGATACAGTGCGTACGGCGGTGGCTCAAAGCTGGGCTGGGCAGCGACAGCGTCAGCGTCAGCCTCAAAGATACTAGGACTGACAGCGAGTTAGACGCGCTGTATAGTATTAGTACATGGGCTGACGATATCGACAGCGACGGCGAAACTCAACACCAAGAATAGTTGTGATATAGCTAATATCACCTATCTATGTAACCTTATAGTTAACTATTAGCGCTTTAATTACTAATTAGATTGATCAGATTGCAATCTTACCAATCTAATCTTATCAAGCCAAGCCAAGCCAATCCAATCCGACTATTAGAGGGTAAAGTGACAAGCCAATCCAATCCCGAGGCTGAGATTGGATTGGCTTGATTGTTGACATGTCTGCGGATGGGCATCTCGAAGAGGCAGGCTGTCTACACACAACATGGACGCGACGTCCTTATGCCAACGTCCAATAACAGAGAGCTTGTTAGCCTTGTAGAGTGTATTTCTGCGTCTGGCCATTCAATCGCGCCTATGATTATTGTCAAGGGCAAATCAATCCTTGATTACTGGGCAACTGATCTTCCTGACGATTACTTTATCAATACTACATCCTCGGGCTATTCAACAGATCTGACAGCTTTCCACTGGATCCAGCACTTTGAGAAACAAACAAAGGCTCGTACGAAAGGATTATGGAGGCTCCTACTTCTCGACGGCCATGGGTCTCATGATACGCGCGAATTTTTAGAGTACTGTGAGCTCCATCGTATACTCGCAGTTGCGCTCCCCCCACATACGACGCATCTTTTGCAGCCACTAGATGTGGGCTGCTTTCAGCCATTGAAATGGTATCATGGAAAGACGCTTGACTGGGCGGCGCGTACAGGCGCTAGAGAGATCACAAAGGACGACTTTTTTGCTACTCTCGATGAAATAAGACGTCAGACGTTCACCTACAACACAATACGAAGTGGCTGGCGACGTACAGGGCTAGCTCCATGGGCTCCAGAAGTCGTCCTTGCCACCATTAGACTTATGGAGGTGCCCCGCGTGGATCTACAGCCAGCAGAAGTCTACAGAGACAACGCTGGAGCTCCACAGGATCTCCAGGACTGGAGGACTCCGCGTACGACACGCATACTCAATAATCAGCTTACAGAGTTACAACAGCGTCTCTGGGAGGACTACGATGTTGACGACGATTTGCTCAGCGCCCTAGACACTACTTACAAAGGCGCCCTCGCAATGGCCCAGGCTACTCAAGGACTTGCCAAAGCTCTACAACAAACAAAGGCTGCTGAGATTGCTCGTGCAGAGCGTCGTGAGAGAGCTGTTCACAGACGTCGCCTAAACGAGGGAGGACCTTTATACGCCAAAGACGCCAGACGAATGGTGATCGAAAGGGAGCAAGACGAGCTTATGGAGATACAAAGAAAGCTCCAAGAGCGCAATCTTAAGTTTACAAAGCGCCTGATTGCTGCGCTTAAGCTCTCTACAATACGACGTCTTGGTAAGCTGTCTACAAGGCGACATATAGAGGGGACAACTATACAACGTACGTTAGGCCTCCGACAATATGATATCTCGTCAATAAAAGAAAGTGCGCAGAGCTCCTGGTGTCTAATTAATAGTAGATCTATTGCGGAGAGGTGGCACAGATCTATCGTACACGATCCGACAGGTGCTGCATGGCTAGGGCTAGCAGCCCGACAGCCCTACGACCCATATACTATATACATTGCCACACGCGACACGACAGCTCTTAAAGTACGTCAGCAGCAGGAGAAAGCTCAGGCGGAGGAGGTGGCTATGTTTGATACGCAACAGACATCTGAGCAGGACGCTGAGAGCTCGGAGGAGAGCTCTGTTGACTATTCATCGCCACTGTCGCGCTTCTACAACGACGACTTACTCGACGAGCACCACTCCGATAAGGTTAGAGACTTGTAAATAGTAGCTTATATATGTACTTAATAATCGCTCCCGAATCGATTTTATGAAAATATACTAGCTACTAAATAATTGCGATTTAAACGCCTGCAATTATTGTTGAGCGTATATTTATCGTTGAGCTCAGGGGCCCTAAGCTTGCGAGGGCCCATGCGCAGCATGGGTGGCGGGACGCCATCCCTGGGCCCGAGTAGTCAGTGCGCGCAACAGTTCGACCAATGCAACGCCATCTGCCCCATCAAAATATCCACCCATCGTTTTCAACACGTGATATCTCCACCACCACGACAGCTCTCGCAAAAGCGATTGCGGAAATCGATTCGCAAGATGTGGAAGGTCAACTTACATCCCGCGCAGCTCAAAAAAATGGTGTTGAGCTCACAACATTAACGCACCAGCACCAAAACAAAACTCAGTCGCGAACTGTAACGGCGCAGGTAATGTCAATCGGATCTGTATCGGACGAAGGATCACTCAGGGGCATATGGGAGTGCGTGGGATCACAAAAGACCTAGATTCCGAAAGACCACCTATAGGCCTTGTACGAAAGAATATCAAAAATCTACCTAAGAACTACTTGTGGGACTTAGTCATTTTATACCCGCCAGGCTTAGGATAGATAACTAACCCGCCCTTGGGTCGGGTCCGAACCTGGTCTGGCTCTTGTCCTGGAAGGGTCAGGCTTGGGTCAGGATCATGTCCGACTTAGGTCAGGTGCATGTCCGACCCAAGTCTGAATCTTGTCCGACTCTTGTCCTTTGACTGAGAGAGTTGGGCTTCACTTGAGAGCGGCTGGAGCGGCTTTCAGCTTACCAGTAAGTCAAGCCGTTACACGAACGGCAGCTGACAAAAAACGTCAATTACCTAACTAACTATAATATTATTTACTTCGTACATTATTACTATAATATTAAGAGTAGAGAATAGATTTAGATTTACTAGCTTAGTATCTTTAGACGTATACTAGTTATTATTCTATAAACTTAGTTAGAACTTGTAAGGGGCTGCGCTCCGTGGAGCAATCGCGAGGTATACAAGAGGTTGTATTCGATAGGGAGCTAAGCTTCTGGGCTACGTAGCTATCTATATACAATACCAGTTGCCTGAGCAACGATCGGGCCGACATGGTCCGGCGTCTGAGCGTCGTTCAGACATGTGCGCAGAATCTGGGTGCTGCTCGGGGCACCTGGATTCTGTGAGACGACCCGAGATCCCATCGATGTAACGGCGCAGGCAAGACTGCTCGGATCAGTATTGGCAGTAGTGTCACTCAGAGGCATATGGGAGTGCGTGGGACATCAAACGAGCCTTGATTCGAATAGACACCTATAGGCCTTGTAAGAAAGGATATCAAAAGTCTACAGAGCTAGCTACAGGGAGTGTCTCAATATATACCTATCCTAGTCGGGTCCGAGTCGGATCCGACTAAGAAACGAATAGCTGATGAAGGGGCGGCCGATACTTCCTCCGATCCGGCTCTGGGATTGGCTCAATACTTAGCGAAGTTGTAACATCGTTACAATCGAGGAGTAAGATCAAGGGGCACCAGCCCGTTACAGAACTAACTAACGTCAAGGATCAGTAAGTGGGCCGGATCAGTTAGTGGGCCACCCCACCCAACCTGACCCAACTCTCTTCACAACCATCATAATGCCGCGACAACAACGCTCTATACAGACTTCTTGTGAAGGTAGAATAAGTCTTGCTATGGCATCTTATCGTAAGAATCCAAAACAATCAGTGCGCGCCCTCGCAGTAGCGTATGACGTGCCAAAGTCAACGCTCCAACGACGTCTTCGTGGTATCCAGGCACGATCAGAGATAGCTTCTATTAACCGCAAGCTATCGCCAACTGAAGAGCAGTCTCTCGTACAGTGGATCCTAGACCTTGACCAACGAGGATTTCCGCCCCATATTATCGACGTGCGACGAATGGCAGACGCTCTACTTGCCGCGCGCGGCCAAGATCCACCTCCACAACCTGTAGGCAAGAAATGGGTATCGCGCTTTATCCAGAGCCAGCCAGAGCTTCAGACAAAGTGGAGTAGAAGGCTTAATAGCCAGCGCGCCCTATATGAAGATCCTGCTACAATCGCAGCGTGGTTTAAGCTAGTAGAGGAGACGCGCCAGGCGCATGGCGTTCTAGACCAAGATATCTACAACTTTGACGAGACTGGATTCGCTATGGGCGTCGCTGCAACGTCGAAGGTAGTCACTAGCGCTGATAGAGTTGGCAGAGCAGTCGTCGTCCAGCCAGGTAATCGCGAGTGGGTGACAGCGATCGAGTGCGTCAACGCGTCTGGCTGGTCTCTCCCACCATTTATAATACTATCTGGTAAGGTCCACCAGAGCAGCTGGTACCAAAATCTTCCACTAGATTGGGCTATTGGCGTCTCAGATAACGGCTGGACGACAGACGAGCTTGGTGTAGAGTGGGTAAAGCACTTTAACCAGCATACAGCCGCTCGTACAGCTGGAGTCTATCGACTTCTTATTCTAGACGGCCATAGCAGCCACGCTACGCCAGAGTTCGATCAGTACTGCGCTAAGAATAAGATTATTACTCTTTGTATGCCGCCTCACACCTCCCATCTTCTCCAGCCTCTAGACGTAAGCTGCTACTCCCCTCTTAAGCGCGCGTACGGACGCGAGGTTGAGGAGCTCGCCCGCCATGGGGTCTACCATGTTGATAAGATAGACTTCCTCACAGCCTATACACGGATCCGACAGACAGTGTTCACGCAGCAAAATATCCAGGCAGGCTTTCAGGCAGCAGGCCTTATTCCTTTTTGTCCAAATCGCGTTCTGTCGTCGCTCACAGTAGCTAGAACACCTTCTCCACCACAGACAGCAGCGCAGACGCAGACCGCAGCGCAGACAGAAACACCGCACACAGTAGAGCAGCTTCAGCAGCAGGTGCGCTATCTCCAAGAGCGACTACGCCGGCAGCCAGAGAGTCCAACAAGCGTTGCNATACGCCAGCTTGCTAAAAGCGCTCAGCTTGCAATGCAATCAGCGACAATACTCGCAGAGGAAAATAAGAAGCTACGTGAAGAAAATCAGCGTCAGCGACAAAANCAGGATCAACAGCGTCAATATATTGCTTCTGGTGGAGTACTCCAGGTGCAGCAGGCCCGTCAGCTTGCTGTAGAGGCGGAAAGGGTGGTCGCGGAGGTCGAGCAGAGCGAGACCAGTCAGCGACGTCAGCGCGCGCCGCCNACGTGCACGAAGTGCCACGTTCAAGGCCACACAAGAACTCAGTGTAGAGCTAGATAAAAAATTATATCCTTTAAGTTTTGTCTCATTTTATAGCGTTGTTGTAGATCAATTGCGCAGAACGTCGCGTCAGATTTGGTGAGGTGGCCCACTAACTGATCCGGCCCACTTACTGATCCTTGACGTTAAATGCAGTTCTTATTTAAGATTTTTAGAGATTTCTATCAATTATTTCTAGAAATAAAGACCCCTGTTATTGTTACGAACCTGAAGGAAGGAGGCACGGCGGTTAAGTTAAGAAGCATCGACGACCAGTCGACCCAGCCATATGTAGCTAACGCGGGGGTACGTATCACGTGACTCCTCGGTGGCGCATGCCCGAGGAGGCATCTTGGCATGCTCCTTGTACATAAGCCACCGAGCAATCCTCGGACTCCTCTGAGCGAGGGCTACGAGCACCATAAGTATATAGTAGTAGGCAATGAGCCCTTATGGCTCATTGTGTTCAACTTAAGTTACGAGTACAAGTACCTACAATACAATAGTTACTTGCAGAGACTGTTCATACACCGTTGCTTCATCCGCGAAAACCAACCCAAGAGCCTTGACACCAGAAGTCTTATATTACTTCCACTCGAGGTTTACTCTTAACAGTTATGTCACGGTGGAGCTCAACAGGTAGATAGACAGACACGAATATGAAGATCTATTGCTACAGACAGTATCAAACAGGACTCGTACTACGGTTAGCGCAGAGTAGTTGACAGGACGTAGCTCAAGGAGCTACTTCAGACAGGCTACGATTGCTTTTTGCAGAATCCGGGTGCGGGCCCGAGCACCCGGATTCTGTGCGCAGCCAATCAGCGCGTCGCGCGCCACTCTCTTAGCCAGCGCCGTGACATGTTAATCGCGATTTTAGGTGAGATTTTGAGTGGGCGACTCGCTTGTGAACCACGTTAAAGAAATAAAGAAATAAATACTCGGGCCCAACGGCTGCTGTAGCAGAACTTCAATGAAATTGCTCGTGCTTCGCACGGGCCTATCACAACGATAATATCACCTTAATGATAACGATATATTTCAATTGTGAATTTAAGCTAAATATATACTGTGGCACTATAGGAGATTGAGCGCAAGAAGATCAAGGGGCGACCCGCAATCAGATAGTCGAATAGCGATCCCTAGTAGTGAATTGAGTGAAGAAGATGCCTATCTACTCCGAACAGAGCCAAAGTCCTACATAATAGCCAACGGCTGATACAGGACTATAATGGAATAATAACAATACTCCGAACAGAAATCTAAATAAATATCGACAGTCTGGTCACGTGCTACTACACCATAACTCTTTTCCACTACGAATCGCCAGACAACTCTCACGGAGCTATTCACGTATTCCTACTCGCCCTAACCCGGATCGAGCCAAGAGAAGTATTAGCATCCAACTTCGTGTAACAATAGGCTTCTGTATTCATTTTATCATTCTTGTTGTTCGCGTCGTATGGTATCGCGAACGCAAAATTGAAGCTCACGACAGCATATATTTGGGAATGCTGCTACAGCTCCAAGTCGTGCTTGTGCTTGGGATCATACTGTATATCGCTGGGATGGTATTAATGTTTAACACCAGCTCGGCATATGGTGTTTTTTGGATACCTTGAGCCAGTTGTCCAACGAATCTGATCACACCAAAGCACGTTACGCCAGTCCCGTGCATTTGGGCGCAGCTGTAATTGTATACTGTGGTGTAGTATCACGTGACTAGATCGTAGTATATATTGCGATTTTCTTTCGTACGTAGAAAGGCACCTTCTCCAATTAATCCTTTACAGTGATCAAATATCAGCTTGTTTCTATCTACTCGATTGCGGGTCGCCCGTCTGATCTTTTGAGCTCGATCACGTATCGTGCCACAATACTACAGTAGCGCAGGCACGGCTTAATCTGTTCTGGGTCGTGCTTTTCTTTCACAATAGCTTTGTCGGTCTTGATACCTCCATTAGCAACGGGTAGTTGCTGGATAACTCTGCTACACCATTGCTCGTTGGGCTGGCCACGCTCATTGTGATATTTTTTAACGACACCGACGTTTTCAACTACGGTTTGCCATGGCAAGCTCTTCTCCTCGAGTGTAATGCCGTTGATATACGTGGTGATAGCGTTGGTATCCTGCGTGAAAGTTGGCGTAGAGCTCCGCGATTGTCGACGTCATCGCTGCTTTGGAGGCGCCGGCATCGTTTTGATGTAAGGACTGCAGAAGCTGTAGTGACGTATGTTCAATACAGTAGAAATCGACTGTAGATTGTATGGTATTGACTGTTATTGACAGTAACTAGTACAATACTGCAAATATGGCTGAGCGCTGCGGTGTTGTGAGCTGCGCGCGCACGCACTTACCCGGTTGTTCCCCCCGCGGCTGCAGCTCCGGCGGCGGCGCCGTAATCCGAATGCGCTTAGGCACGGCTAAAATGAATTCAGCACATTCGGGTATAAGTACAAATTTTCTATAGTAGAGCTATTGAGGCTGGTTTCGAGCCAAACGTTCTCCCTCTTAAGATCCTCCCAGAGCACGTACAAGACGCCCCTCGCTTTGGCCGACCTTCAAAGCAGACGGATAAGGTAAAGGAGCAGATAATCCAACAAGTACGACGTGATAGATACGGACGAGAGAAGAGCTGCGCTGACGTTGCTGGTGCTCTCAGTCTTCAAGGAGTCAATATATCACGCACTACAGTCTGGAGAGTATTAAGAGAAGCAGGATACAGAAAGACCAAGCCGACGAGGAAGCCTGGACTGACACAGGAGATGAGGAGTGCTCGTCTTAAGTGGGCATTAGAGCATAAGGACTGGACATTAGAGGATTGGAAGAATGTCATCTGGACAGACGAGACGTCTGTCGTACTCAACCACCGGCGTGGCGGCTATAGAATCTGGAGAAAAGCAGACGAGAGAGTAGTCAAGAGCTGTATCCGTGAGAGGTGGAAGGGATACTCNGAGTTCATGTTCTGGGGCTGTTTCTCGTATGACAAAAAGGGTCCATGCCATATTTATCAGCCAGAGACAAACGTGGAGAAAAAGGACGCTGCTCGGAAGATTGAGCAGCTTAATACTGAGCTCGAGCCTCTCCAGCCAGAGGAGTGGGAGCTGTCCACATCTATGAGAAGGACAGGACTACGTAATAAGCCTCGCAGGAAGCCTCAATGGAGATGGACAGAGCAGACAGGCAAGCTAGTGCGTTCGTCTAAAGGTGGTATAGACTGGCAGAGATATCAGAGCTGCGTTCTGATCCCAAAGCTGATTCCTTTCGCCAAAGAGTGTCTCCAAGACAGGCCTCAGACCGTAGTTATGGAGGATAAGGCACCTGGGCACGCCTACCAGTATCAGAACGTTGTATATAGTCTATCTAACGTCGAGAGACTACTTTGGCCTGGCAACTCTCCAGACTGTAACTGTATTGAGCCATGCTGGTTCTACATGAAGAGAGAGACTACAAAGAAAGGAGCTCGACAGTCAAGAGCGGAGGCAACTAGAATCTGGCTAAATTGCTGGAGAGATCTCCCACAAGCCAAGATCCAAGCTTGGATTGAGCGTATTTTTATACATATTCCAAAGATAATTGAGCTACAAGGTGGCAATGAGTATATAGAGGGGAGAGATAGGCGTTGTGTAGGGGAGCGGCCAGATTTCGGCTAAATTATTCTTGGCAGGACAAAACTTTTGTGAGGCACCTCCGTAAGCAAAATACCATCGTAACTAGTGCTGACATTTCGTTGTGGTGATGATCAGTTTTGGTGAGCTAGTTAGACATTAACTATTCTTAACTATGCCCTAATAATCATCCTATTGTCATTGGCCCTATTTTTCTCCATCCAGTCAATAGCTTCTTGCCGATTTTGGCAAACATGAGCGTGACCGAATCCTGTAGTTCCATTGAAAAATGGCGCACTGCCACCTTCTAGTGTCATATCCAAATGACAGAGAATTGAATGACGCAAGATTTCAAAGCAGTGCCTAGTATGTATACTAGAGGAACCTGCAGGTATTGACCTCTCTTTACCATTTGGTCCATGCCGAAGAAGACGATCGTATTCGCTCATTAGAAAAAACTTTTGAATATTAGAAAAAGGGTATCATAACGTGTATGCAAAATGAGAAATGCAACGCTCGTCACTGTACAACAAGAAACCTGGTGGACCGAGAACAGCCAATGAGACACAGCGCTGTTTCGTGAAACTCGCTATCTTTATGCTCTCATTGGTTGTTCTTGGCTTGCTGAGTCTCCCATTACACATAGACGGAAACTAGCTTACTTACAAGACAGTGCAGTTGATGGTACCAAGTTACAACATAACCCGGACCAGGAATAATCGGATCGAGTAGATAGGAATACCCCTCGGGGTTTTCTACATGTACAATATCCCCAACTACAACTTCACGTTAGCAATGTATAATTCAATGTCGTAGGAAATACATACGAGGAAGTAATTCTATCCATCGACGGCGCAGAATCGCCATATCGTCATCAGAAGTATAGTTCGAAATATATAGATCCATCTCATCACGTGAATGTGTAATCTGCGTAGATACTACAATAGTAAACAATTAACAAGTTAGTTTTAATGGCATAATGTTTTGGACGGCACCGTACACTTAGGGACTATCCCGTTTATGTCGTCACCACTCCGTAATAGAGACTGTCCTCGTGATTGGAGCACCTCAACCATGAGAATGCATTGGATAAAGAGAGTGCCACATATCAAGCTTGCAAGAGTGTAAAATATAGTGGCCCGAAGGCTACAGCTAGAGACAAGTGTACGTGGTCGAGCATTTTTCTCCCCTAGCAGCCCATCGTGAGAATGTACTAAGGAATCAGAACTGCTGCGAGCCAAGTTCATTGTAAAACAACTAGACGTGCAGAATGCAGCGTAAGGGCGAGGAGAAAAGAAACAGAAATGAGTCTTGATGTTAATCAAGAAGACAATTCCAATGGTTTTTTGAATGTTGATGATGTATTTGAATGTTCACACGCTTCGCAAAGGGAAGCACTATCACGGTTTAATATTGTAATGCTGTTACTTTGGGCTTATTTCCAGCGATCGGCAGTTCCCTAGGCCATCTCTACGCAAGTGAGACACGTTGATAAAAAACTCCGAAAGAAACTAACTGATCGTAGTGTTAGGCCCAATCGAATTTGTTACTATCACTTATCTTCGAGAAAAACCTGTGCACTAATAATCTTCGATTCACAAATCCGGGGAAATTACGATATTGAAATTCTATCATCTAGCAGATATTCCCGAATTAGAAGAGATGCACGTTAGCGGAGGTAAAATTTTGATCTTTCTAAACCTCCGAATAACGTGACGTGACTGCATAGCGAGTACGCCAGCTAGGCGAGCGCATTGTTACAAGTAACAAGAAGGATTCTCCCCTTGACAAGTGACGAGATGGCTGAAGGCCTATGGACGTCCACGGCAGAAGGTAATGATCATCGCGGGGCTCGATCACGTGATGGCGGGTCAGATTCTGATGGCAGGACCAGAGACAATGAGCATACAAGGATGGATGGATTTCATTATTTACTCTTGTTGTGGTCAACTCAAATTGTACTCTCTTACTAGTTACTTTACTTCACAAGTTTAATACATGTTAGTCTATCGAATAGATTAGATTTGTCAAACCTTTTGTGTGAGATGTTTAGCAGGCAGGAGTAAGATATTGTAACTAGATATAAGCTACTCAGCTGATATCTATTATAGTCTAGGTGGTCTACAACCACATCTAGTATCTATGATCGATCGATTATTAGTGTCAGATAAGTGACAGAATCCGGGTGCTCGATCAAGCACCCGGATTCTGTGATACGGGCCGATCAGAGCCGAGCGCCAAGGCCTACCCCTAGGCAAGGCTGATACTCATCCGCCTACTTGATACAAAAAGCAATAGCGATAGCTCTCATAAGGCGGCGCGCCTACGCACCGTCGGAGAGACAGAGATCAGGACGATCAATACATTCCAACTCCACGATCAATTATCACAGTCTTTTATCACAGTGATCCAAATCAATCCTTGATCAGAAAACCCCTCACAGTCTGACAATCAGACGTTGTGAATAATAGCTGTGATTAATCGATCACTGCCTATCTATCTATGACGTTCGAGATTACGCAATCTACTACTAAATAGATCTTTCTAGTATCTATCTAACCAGTATAACTATACGTAGAATTAGTCGTAATAATCTAAGCTTAAGTTTTACTTTTAATTTAAGACTAAGTAAATAACTTAACGCCTAATAACACTATACATAATTCCGCTCGCTAGTTTGACCGTAGTAGGAAGTTATCTATCACGTCTGTAATAGGTTTCGATAGTTGGTAGCCATCATCATTGCCATATGCTACGCCAACTCATGTCTGATTGATCTTACATATTACCCTTCAGCACTGTCCCACTGATTCGCCGCAACCTAGCAGAGGTACAGAGACAATAGTGCCACAGGGTCTTGAACTACCAATCCTCTTCAGTATATCTACCTAAACCTGAACCATTTGGCACCTCTTGACCAACCGCTGCCAAACCTTCCTACTCTCTTCCTGCTCGTCTCCCACTTCTATACCTCCTGTAAGCGTTTCCTTGTTGCCAATAATCACGACACCACACTTTGCCCTAGTCATAACAACATTGAGCCGGCGCATATCGGCTAGAAAACCGATATCGCGTGATAAATTGCACCGCACAGTAACAAAGATCACAACATCTGCTTCTCGGCCTTGGAAACCATCAACAGAAGATACTTCGGCCATAGGAAGGGTACTGCTCAGTACTTCCTTCTGCCGAGTATATGGAGTCAAGATAGCTAATGATCGTTGCTGAAGTTCTGCAGGCTTTGAGCTAGTACCTGAGATGGGGCTAGTAAGGAGTTGCACGACACGCTTGCAAAGCTCGGTCTGGCCGGAGTTGGCTTTTGATCACTCACCCAAGTCTTCCGGGCTGTTAATCTCAATCCACACCAGCCGGTTGTCTTTCGGCCAAGGAAACCGTGAAATTGGAAGTGGTCGACTGTCGTCCGCGACTGCAGTATCCAATCTGCCATCATAGAACTCTGTAGAGCTAAAGTGGCAAAGAGTACGATGCATACGGTACTGGATGCTGAGCATGACTTTCGCTACCCCTTTGTGTTCTTGCATGATGTAATGACGTTCAAATAACGAGACATCATAACCTACAAGCAAAGAGGTTTGTTGTACTGTAGCGCATAATTGGACATGATCACCCACCAAGATTGCACGCGAACATCCTTTAACAAGCGGTACAAGTGTCGCAGGCTCTGTCAGCTGGGAAGCTTCATCGACGAGAACAATATCGAACTTTTCGTCACGTAGCAAACCAAGACTTGCGCCGGCACATGTAGTGAAGACCAAGCGGGCCTCCTTAATTCGCTGCTGGGCTTTACGGCGTTTAGACGGATTGCTCGTAAGATCTTGGCCCAGCATTGCATCGCAGGTAAAGAGCCAAAGGTCCGGTGATACTTTGGACAGCTGGAGATAATATTAGAAGCTGGACCTCAAATAAGTATTCGTGGTGACTCAGCTCACCTGAGTTGATACTCTCACAGCATTAGTACCTGTTTTCTTTCCACTCTTACTGCTTATGAATCTTCTTAGAATATTGTCGACTGCGTTGTGTGTTGGTGCTGTAACAAGGAACCTGGACTTCGGCAGTTGTCGGAGCAACTGACATAGAATGACAATGATGGTATGAGTCTTGCCTGTTCCGGGAGGTCCCCATATGAGCGTTAATGAGTGTTTCATTGCCGCTGTGAGTGCGTCATTCTGGCTCGTGTTGAGACCTGGATTCCTGAAAACGGGTAGCTCGACGTTTGAAAGCTCAATCTGGTCTATGGCTGGTAGTCCTAAGAGAGACGCATATATCCTGCAGCTAGATTCACGTTCAGTATGAAACACTGTCACGGCATCGAATAAAGCCTTGCTTGTAACGAAAGACCCACACAACATGATATGCCATGCGCATTGTGTAAGATACGGCGGCGGATCATGCAAGCATTTGAGAGTGACGGTGCCTAGTTCTATACTCAATACAAAAGCGTCCATCGAGAAGAGTTTCATGAGGGGATCGTTTTTTGGGCGTTTGGTTATGGTAAGACGAACATGGTCACCGGATTTCAGGGAGCCAGCCACGGACGAGTCTACACGTAATATGCTTTTGACAATAGTATAGCCACCCTTGTATTCGTGGACAGCCAGTTTGATGAACTCCCGCTCAGGTTTTGAAGAACTTGCAACCTCGTCGATGTGATCCAGAGCGATTCCAAAAAGCGACGAGGTAAATTGATGGACAGACATCGGACGGCCAACGAGTAGTCGAGATGTTTCCGGCTCGAACACTTCGAGAAGCAGATCCAGAGCAACTTCAGGTGAGCTAACAGTGAGTGCGATGAGCTCTACTAGTTCAGCGAAACATTGCATCGGCAATTCCTTTAACTCGTGTAGTAAAGTCATCAAAGGTTGGCGAACAAAGCTGCCGAACTCGTTGGACATCAAGATAAGTTTCTTTGCGATGTCTGGAGCCAAAGCAATCAAGCCTTCTTCCAGGGCTCGCTTGTGTCTGCCCCATGATTGTGACTGCAAAAGCGTCGAGGTTAGATAAGCCGCGTCTTTCAAGTACCACAGCAAGGTTGAAACAATAGTCTCGCCATGAATAGCAAAGGTCGGATCGTCGGCCAACAGTAGAATCTGTGAAAATACATCGCGAAGACGCTTTTTCTCATCACACTTTTTGAGGAGATCCAAAATCGCCTTCAGATCTGCAATGGAACCCAGTCGACGAAGCAACGACAGATTGTTCTCTCAGCAGACAGCTCGCACAAGCTCTGGGTATCCGTCCCAGTTGAGCGTAGCCAGTTTTGGGGTCGTATAGTCTGGTTCCAGTTTCTCGAATAGCGGAACAACCTCTTGAGTATCGACATAGTGTAGCCATTGATCGAGAACGCGCATTGAGTCAACATCGCGGTTGCTGATAACGTACACCTCCTGCTCTTTGTTAGCGCAATTCGACAAACAATTGCACAAAAACACTCACACCACCCAGGACACCTTCACTCTGAACTTTCCCAATATGGGTTTGTATATCTCGGCCAATCTTATCAAGAGCAACACTGGCTTTGCATTCGAAGTTGATCTGCTGCCGCATGGTTTGCTCCCTCACCCTCCGTTTGTCTCCGACACTAGGCAGCGCACGGTACAATGTATCGTCACCTTTTGGACTCCTGAGAAATATCCAGGTGTTTCTTCTTTTCTGCTGATAGAGTTGGAAGATATGCTCATCGCAGTAAAGACGATAGTTGACTTTAGTAGGCACGGCGCGATAGTTGGGCGACTGCGCTCCTTGAGTGTGTGGAAAGGCAAACACTCGCACGCCATCATCCACTGTTACTTCGCTGGCGCGGGCAACCTTTTGCGGTACATAAATGGCTATGCTAAGACGATCGTTGATGCGCAGTACAATGAGTTTTTTGTGAAACATATCCAGTGAGCGACACACGACCGGAAGGAACCTCCCCATCCGATCGAATCCAGAGCTGAAAACTGGCTTCCAGTGCAAATTTGGATGATCCAGCCCAAACAGACGGAATTCTTGTGGGGAAATAAGCTCAGACTGAAGAAGCCCATTGCGAACCAAGCTTGTTACTGTGTTCGATGGCGGCAATCGAGCGAGGAACCATATCTGCTGTTCGTCCGTCAGAGCACTGAAGTTGATAGCGTGACTATACCCCGTTACTTCCACATTGTGTCGATCGCACCATTGTACCAGAAGTTGCAGTAGCTCAAACTCCGAAATCGCCATCCTTTCGCGCGTCAGTAGTAAGTCTACAATGCTTGCGTTGTCCTGAATCTCTAGCTCTAGTGTAGCTGTCCGTTGAATGTGCGCCATGCATGCTTCATGAAGGCCATCTAATATGAAAGGCGCCACTGTTCGCCTAGGTTCGGGTGGGTCCTCAAGCTCTTTGAAGGCTTCCAGATTTTCAGGTATTCTGATATGGTTGCCATCCACACACTGAGAAAAGAGGCGATTGAGCTGTTGGCATTGTTGGCTCATGGCATTCCCGAGCCGAGCCCACTTAAGGTAAAGATTCTTGATCTTGCCTAGAGATCCATTGGTATAGCGAGCGAAGTATTCAGCACGACTATCGCCAGTCACTTCACCAAAAGTGATGAGCTCTTTGCCACCAGGGTATTGGGCCGGCTCAGCCATTGTACGAGGAATTATATCGCTATCCCACGTGACAAAAACTGTTATGCATCAGCCTAAGATAACACCAGTTGCAGATGGTGAGTATCGGACTTACACTTGTCTCCGTCCAAATCGCCTCCAGACATTAGATCGGCGCTTGGTCGTTTCCCTTGTGTTGTAAACACAATGCAATCCACCAGATGCGAAAACTCAGGGACATCAACAGCTCTGAACTTCTGAAGATCACCTGGATGTAGACATGGGTTTCTTGTTACCAAGACATCGGTATTGACGATAGTGTGTGGCCTGCCATCGCCATCCCGTGTGATGCGAATGAAACACTCGCCTTCTTTAAGCCGACCTGTGAAGCCATCTTTTGCGGTTGGATCACAAACACCAAACAGGAAACGAGACTCTGGAATCGAGATTCGGCATTTCTGTTCGTCGTGTTTGTTGATCATTCGAGCATATTCTTGTTTTACTAAGCTCTTGAGTGTGGCGCGCACTGAGCATAGACCATTCAAAAGCAGTCGTTCTGCTACATCCATCCGGTCAATGTAGGATAGAAATCGGAAGGCAGCCCGAACATCGCCTTTTTGAACATCTTGAAGAAAAGCAAGATGCTGTGTCTGTTTGGCTAAAAGCGTTTCCTG